>NC_047659.1:132752258-132769758 GCF_011762505.2 Arvicanthis niloticus
TTCAGGCCCAGCTGAGTCTCTAGTGCCCACTCGGGGCTCTCTAGGAAGACAGGCTCATGTCCTCTCCGCCTCTGTCTTGTCGGTTAATATTCAATGGAAGTTACATTAGGTCCCCGACCCTGCTAATACTGCGCAAACATTAGGAAAACATCATTCCGTGACTTAGCTAGAGGGTGCTGATAAGGGCCAGCTAACCTTGAGAATCTCTATCCACAGCTGCTGACAGCGGTCTTTCATTCCGCCCGCCTCCCTGTGGAGCCCAGTGGGGGCAGGCGACAGGGTAGGCTGGGCTGCCAGGGAGGGTGTGGTAGACTGGTACAACCCAGTGCAGTGGAGGGACTTCTACACCTCAGGGTCTCTGTCCTACCCTGACTGACTTTTTCTGTCTAATTATCATTATTGGTGTGTGTGTGTGTGTGTGTGTGTGTGTGTGTGTGTGTGTGTGTGCAGGCACACTCAGAAGGCAGAAGAGGGCATTAGATCCTCCTGGAGCTGGAGTTATAGGTGCTTCTGAGCTGTGATGTGGATGCTGGGAACCAAGCTCACATGCTCTAATAAGAGTGTAAGAGTGGTACAGTCTTCTCATCAGCCGAGCTGTCCTTCCAGGCTCCAGCGTGTGTAATCCAAGCTGTCATTGCCTCAGCCTCGCAAACACTGGGATTACACACACGAACCAGCATGTCCAGCTCTAGAGTTCAACATTCTGAAATCAAGAGGAAGCTGGGGAGGGTGGGATGGGAATGGGCCTCGTAGTCATGTGCTTTCTCATCTAGCGACATCTGTCACTCTACAAGTATTTACTGCACACCTACTGTGTGTCGGGGGTACTGTAGGAGTCAGACTGACAGTCAATAAGAGGGAGAAAGGTCTGACTTTTTGGAGCTTAGGAGCTAGGTAACAAAGAACTCACCAAGTAATGCTATAACTGATACCTTGGGGAAGTTTAAAATAGGAAAAAGAGGGCAGAACCTGGGGTGCAATACCATGTCAGAGGTGGTTGCAAAAGCACCTGAGGTGACAGTTTTTAAAAAGATTTGCTTTGTATTTAATTGTACACACACACACACACATACCGTATAGGCACCAGCAGAGCAGTTGTGAGCGACTTGATACGAATTCTGGAAACCGAACTCAGGTCTTCCACAAAACCAGAACATGCTCTTAACCACTGAGCCATTTCTCCAACCCCTGAAGGTGAGGGGAAGGGATTCCAGGCATCAGGAATGGTTGACCCTGAGCACATGCGAGGCCTGTGTGGATATCCAGATATAGGGAGAGGCAGGTGTGGGGACAAATGAGTGACAGGGAAGTAGTGACAGGGAGAGGGGGGTGGGGCTAGTGATGGGGGGGTGGGAGAGTGAGGGCAGAGCTAGTGACTGGGAGGTGAGGACAGGGTAGAGTCCTAAGGACTGTGATGAATGAAGAGATAGCCATTCTGAGCAGAACATGATGTGTGACCTGGCTGTCTTTAGGGGGATTCTGAGAGCAGCTCACCCCCAAAGGGTAAATCCAGGAGCCTTGGATCTCAGGATCTTTAGAAGGGCCTGGTCCAAACCAAGGGAGAGTAGAGCAGGGTCTTCTGCATGATGATTACCACAGCAGTCCTTGTGAACCAGTGGCAGTCTGTGTCTGTGTACTGGGAAGACACTGCCCACCAGCCCCTAAGATAGAAGACAAGGCAGGAGCAGGCTGACGGGAAGAAGCCTCGGATAGACGGGGAAACAGAGGCCCCATCCTCTCTCCTTCTTCCTCCCTAGTGAGGTTCTTAGACTCCAGGGGACAGTGGGACAACGAGAAGACCTTAGGCCCATACTGACCCTGCTAAGGGTGGATGGTGGGCCAGAGGCCTGTGAAACAAGGCAGTAGGTTCCTGAATTCTGGAGAGTTCCTGGTGAGGCAGGAAAGAGATTGCTTCCTCTCATTTTCCCAGGCTAGAGAGTAGCATTCTTCCCAGCAGTCAGTTCACTGAAGCAGCCAGGCCTCCAAGTCCAACCTAAGACTTCTGCTTGGTGCTTCAGGGTCATTCCGTGTCAGGGGATGAGGCCTGCTTATTTGGAAGGGAAGAGACCAACGGGCTTGCAAGCAGGGATTGTGGGTTGGCATGGCAGCAGATTCTCTCATGCTACTCAGGCTGTGGTCTGTCCACTGAGCTGTCAGTAACTTGTCCCAAGCTATGGCTGGTCATTTCTTCAGCCTTCTCGTCGTATATGAGGCCAGGGGAAGTTTTCGTGTGTGCTGTCTTTGCAAACTGAGTTAGAAGAGCCTACATGTGACAGGCAATGTGACTCTGTGGAGCACCGGCCACCAAGCACTATGGTATATGTATATTGAAACACATGTATGTACGCACACATGCACACGCGTGCACACACAGAGAGACACACACACAGACATACACACACACACAGATACACACACACACAAACACCCACCTGCAGCACTCTGGTGGCCCCAGGCCATGTTGAACCCTCTCCTCTCACATCTCCCAACTCCTTAACAGTCATGGAACATCCTCCCTTTGCTCAGTGTTCCTCCTTACGTCTCTCTACCTCCTCCTCATAGCTGTCCAAAACGAGCGGGACCGGATCAGCACACGGAGGTCAAGCTATGAGGACAGCAGCCTGCCCTCCATTAACGCGCTCCTGCAGGCGGAGGTCCTGTCCCAGCAGGTACCGAGGAATTCTCTTAACTACCTGGGCTCCCTTCCAGGGGAAACTTTCTCTTACTTCTGTCGCCTCCAACCAGACCCTGGAGGCCCACATGGACAGGGCCCCAAGCACCACAGAAGGAAAACCAAACCCAATGCCACACACTGGTTTGTGGCAGATCAAACCCAAACCTAGGTCTGGTGTCTTGGGGCACTGTCTAGTTCGTGCCAATGCCCGTGTTCATAGGCCATACAAACTGCTCTCCTGGAGGGCTCAAGAACAGTCCTACCTACCAAATAGAAGTAACCATTGCAACTAAGTGACAAATGGCCTCAGCCAACCCCTGGCTGTGTGACCTCAGGCAAGTCACAATGCCTCTCTGGGCCGTGGTGACCTCATAGATGAGATGAGGGTGCTGCCCTGGTCCTCTCCTACAGCCAAGGGAATCCTGGGACTCGGGAGCTGGAAGAGATGGAGCAGGGCGGGCAGCCAGTGGTACTCCAAACGGAGTGCACTCTGCTTATGAATCCTTCCCGTCCCTTTACTTAAAGCTTCCTACTCACCTGTTAGTACACAGTCTACCTGACACTAGGCAGACCTCCTGGGGTATGGGGTCTCTGTAAGGGACAGGAAATGCAGGGAAAACCTGCCACCCCCAGCATTTCCTTGTCTCCCACAGATCACCTCTCCCATCTCTGGGATCAATGGCGACATCCGGGCAAAGAAGATCGCCAACATCACAGACGTGTGTGAGTCTATGAAAGAGCAGCTGTTGGTTCTGGTGGAGTGGGCCAAGTACATCCCGGCCTTCTGCGAACTTCTTCTGGATGACCAGGTAAAAGCACACATGCTGAGAGCAATGGTGGACACTGGGCCATCAGGGTCCAACTGAGCCCCAAAAGACATAGCCTTGAGCAGGTTTGATTTTATTCAATGAAACACACAGTGTGCCCAGAAATGCATAAGTCACTCTACAAATATTAACTCAATCCCCCTAAGGACTACGAAGTAGCAATGTTTCCCATCTTCCAGGTGAGGAAATTGGGGCACAGAGAGGTTAAGTAAATTACTCAAGGTCACACAGCCAGCAACCAACATAACAGGAATTAGGACCAGCCAGGGAAGCTCCAAAGTCCAGACTCCACATCATTCTGCTCTCCTGGAGGTGTTGACAGGGACCTGAGGCCAGGGCTCAGGAGATTTGGCTTAAGATCTGGTTTTGAGACCAGTTCCCTGTGTGACTTGGGGCAAATTACTTCTCTCCAAGGCCCAGTGTTCTTATCTGTGAAGTGGGAGTTTATCTCTTCTGAGTGCTGTTTTTGTTTGGAAAGTCCGGATGAATCAACAGCATTTCAGATGGACCTCCGCTCTCCTCCCCAGTGCTGTCTCGTGCTTTCCCCCAAGATGGTTTAAGTCAGCATTTTATATTTCAAGGCACCTTCTCTGGACTATTGAAACAGGTTCATGGAGGGGAAGGGTGGGGGTATGTAGGAGTCTTTGGATGGATAAGTTTCTGAAATATCTCATATAATGGCTCCAGACACACACACACACACACACACACACACACACACACACACAAACACACTCCAGACTGGCCTCCAGACAACTTCACTGCTTCGGGAAAGGAGAGGGGTTGCCTTCCCGACATTGAAAACACCCACTCTTTGCACATGAGTCTGATGTTGCCTTGTCTCGTTTCTTATTTTGGTAATGGGTGGGGGGGATTGTTGTTGAGGTCTCACTATGTAGCCTAGGCTGTCCTGGAACTCACTCTGTAGACCAGGCTGTCCATAAACTCACAGAGATCTGCCTGCCTCTGCCTCCTGAGCGCTGAGATCTAAGGTGTGTGCCACCACGCCTGGCTACATACAGTTTCTTAAAGCTTCAGAGAAGTCTCTCAGCCCCATGGTTGCTCCTCCGTGCGGAAGCCAGGCCTTTAGCCTCTACAAACACCTATAAGAAAGCCATGGGCCCTCTAGTTCAACACTGCCTTGGTTGTTCCTTGCCTCTCTGAGTCTGGACCCTGGATGCATCTCTCCTTTGGAGAGCTGACAGTCAGGGATCGTGTCCAAGCTGCCCCTGCCTTCACCCACTCCTCCTCATGCTTCAGCCCCTGTCCCTCTGCTGGAGATCCTGAATTAATGTTTAATCCCCCCTGTTCCTTCCCAGGAACTTAGCAGGACAACAAGATACCCCCAAGCTGAGCAATTGTTAACCTCTTTCCCACCCAAACCTCCCTGGCTGGGGCTCAGAGAATTCTCTGAGGGCAGTGATGGGTGGCCAGTAACATGGGCCAATCATTAACGCCCCCTTGCCTGCCCATACCCCAAAGCTGCCATGTCTGAGGATTGGACCTGGGAACCTATTCATGGTACATAAGGAGCCCATCTTGCCTAGCATGGATGAGGTCACCTGGGAGATTTGGGGACATGACCTTCCAAAGGATCTACAATTCCATTGCTCTAGAGACCATCTTCTTGTTATGCTAGGTAGCTAGCCATCTTCTGGCTTTAGAAGGCTAGCTCTGAACTAGACAAGGCCCAGAGAGACAAAGTGATTGGCCTAAAGCCCAGAGCACATTGACTACCAGGCTGAGACTTGACTTGGTCCTCTGTTCTGCAGGCTAAGAGCAACAGAGCTGATGGCCGGGAGCACACAGAGCCTACTGGGCAGCGTGTGCTCAGTGGTTAGCGTCTTCTGTATCTCTTCCTATTCACAGAAAACAGCCTCACCTCCAAGCTTTCCCATCCCCTCTTGTCTTGGGTTTCTCTCGTGAGTTCCAGCCATGGTGGAGTGGAAAGGGTCGTAACGAGTGGGCTCAGGAGGAAGTGGATCTGCTGAGGAAGCCAGGGTGCTGCCTCAGTCGTCCGTCACTGCTCCAGCCATCCTTTCCCTTCCCCATTCTTTACTTCGCATGTTTCAATAAAGGTCTGTGTGTTCCTGTGTTCTGAGGATCCTCTGAGCTGCACAGCAAGTCACAGCTTTACAGAGGCTCACACTGAGTTCCCGTCAATGCAGCCTCTCTATCTCACTGCCCTGTGTACCCCTCCCTCTCTTTTTCTCCCTCTTTCCCCACTTCTTCCCATTGCAGCCCCCCCCCAATTCCTAGTTTATCATTCCCTTCTCCTCACTCTCGAAACCTGGCAGTTCTATGAGCTCAGAGACTGTTGTGTCCCCACACTGTCTAATCGAGTGTCTAGGAAGGATAATGAGAGTGTTCAACTGGGAAAGGTGCTTGCTGCCAAGGCTGATTCCCAGAACTCACAGGGTAGAAGGAGAGAATCGCTGTTCTCTGACCTACACACACACACACACACACACACACACACACACACACGCATGCACGCATGCACACACGCATACACACATTATTTTTAAAAAGCACACAGAAGCACCTGACCCTCCCAGCATGCCTTGCTACCTGTGACCTCCTACAGAGTGCACAGATCCACGGGGGCACCACCCTGTTGATATCCTCTGATTATCACACAAGGACTAAGGCCAATGGCTCTAATGCACAGGCGATGTCCCACAAGACAGCTGGACTTGACCTTGAACTTTAGCCTCTACACATTGCCACGCAAAGATGGAGGCTGGCAATGGATCACCTGCCAATCCTGTACTTGGCATGAGCACATTCTAAGAACTGACATCCACATGGAAGCTCGTGTAAATTCTTTGAGAATTGCAGAATCTGACAGGCTCTGTGGGTATCTTTAGCACTGGCGACTTCCCAAACTCAGTGGAGCTATGGGACCAACTGAGAAGCTTGTTGCCTTTGTATCCCAGGACTACCTAATACATACGGAGTCAGAGCCACTGAGGGTTGAGCCCAAGACTATGAGTTTCCCTAGAGCATCCTTCACAGTTCTCTGAAGCTGATACACTGGTAGGAACTTGGAACCCACAGCTTTAAAATATCTGGGGCAAGTTGACTTTATCTGGGTCTTTGGGGACTCTGGTCTGAGGCGTGCACACTAGGAATGGCTACACACCCCGATGAAGCCAGGACGCAGCTCCTTGCCCAAAGAGACATACTGGTTCAAGAGCAGAGCAAATAGGAGGTCACCTACTTTGGAGAGCCCTTCCTGGGCTCTGTAGAATCCATTCTATACTGCTCGTTTCATGAGTCATGAGAGGAAGGCAGAGGCTTTATGAAGTGCTCTTCGGAGTTCAGATAAGTAAGGCAGAGGGAACACTGAGCTGACTTGACTCTGGGCAGCCTACCTGGGGCGCAGATGCTAGACTTCACACCTTCTGTCTTATAGGTGGCGCTGCTCAGAGCCCACGCTGGTGAGCATCTGCTGCTTGGAGCCACCAAGAGGTCCATGGTGTTCAAGGATGTGCTTCTCCTAGGTGAGGAGGCTGCCCATCCCAGCCAGAGCTTGAGAAATGGAGGCTGGCTTGGGGCACCCATGAGGGAAGGGTATCTCCATAGTAACACACAAGGCAGATCAAAACTATCCCAAACTGGATACACTCATGTAAGTTTGTAATCCCCGCTACTAAGGAAGCTGAGACAGGAGATTTACAGCGTCAAGGCATGGCTGAGTATACTGAATAGGGAACTCGTGCCTAAGAAACATAATATAACCTTATTATCTTCAACTAAAATAACGAATGGTTTAAAAACTCTAGTAACTATCAGTTGAGAGCACACTGGTAATACCCTGGGCTGGCGAGATGGCTCAGGTGGTAAGGATCTCTTGCTAAGACTTACACCTGAATTCAAGCTTAAAGACACACGTGGTGAGAAGAGAGAACCAATGCCTGAGACTGTGCACTGACCCCTGAGAGTACATTGTGGCACCCAGACTACTCCCCAAAAATAAATAAATAAAATGCAACTTAAGAAAACATTTAAGGGGAGCCTGGAGGTGTAGCTCAGTAGCAGAGCACGTGGCCGACCACGCCACTCCAGCAAAATTAAAATGAGTGTAACCCAGCCCTGTCTGTAGACTTGACCAAAGTACAAGAGTCTAGAATCCAGCTCTCAGATGGTTCCCCAATTCAGATGTAGGAATTACAGGTGCAAGGGAGGGGTTCTCCAGGCCTTCAAGTTAGAGAGCAATCTGTTGTCCCCAGAATCTCCATTACATTTCAAGGTTCTTTCAGGAGTCGAAAGGAAAGGTGGCCAGGAATGATTTAGCCCCTCCTCCCAGCCCACGTCACCTGAGCCTTCAGGACATACTCATAATTTGGAACTCCTGTGTAACATCCCCTAGATGCCAAGGACTATGCAAATGGCCAGACAAATGTTTCAATACACCTCTTTCAATACGCCACCCCCAGATATTCCTTAGCTACTCCTATTTTTATAGGAAACTGAAGGAAACAAGTCAGATATGTCAGCTAAACATGCCCAGCTAAGTGACAGAGCCATTCAGATGAAGTGACCCCATTCCAGAATGTGGCCCTTGACCTTGATGCCTTAGTGCCTCCTAAGCAGGCCTTGGCTTTGTTTTCTTCATCTTGAGTCGTGCAGGTAAAAGGAGTTTGGGAGACATGAAAGGCCTGTGAAAAAGCCAAGTCCTTACCCCAGGACTCCAGGCAATCACCTTCCTCACACTTGCCTCAGATTTCTCATCTGTAAAATGGGCACACTGACCTAGTAACTCCCCCTCATGAGTACCAGGCATTCTCTTAATTGCAAACTATAACCAGGAGGGTAGGGGTCAACCAAGGTGATAATTCCATCCTCTCCCCTCTACCCATTCAGGCAATGACTACATCGTCCCTCGGCACTGTCCGGAGCTAGCGGAGATGAGCCGTGTGTCCATCCGCATCCTTGATGAGCTGGTCCTGCCCTTCCAAGAGCTGCAGATAGACGACAACGAATATGCCTGCCTCAAAGCCATCATCTTCTTTGACCCAGGTATTGTCTACACCTCCTAACCGGTCCTTCACACCCTCAGACTCATTTCTCACTCCTGTTGGACTCACAACCTCTCATGTTGTCATGACAACCAGAATTACTTTTCATCAGCCCCATTGAGTAGATGAGGCAGACCAGGGTTCCCAGGGAGGAAGGACTTGACAGGACACCAACCACAAAGGCCTGGCTTTTACTTTTCCCATCTTCCTTCTTGTCCATCATCCCGAGCATTCTTTCTCCCATCCTCCCAGGGCGCCATCATTGTGGCTTTTCCATCTCTGTTGATCATCACTGAAGCTCTTAGTGGTATTCTCATCCAGTCAGCTATGGTCGGCATCTTCTGCTCTTCACTTGAAGCTGGATCCCCTCCACTATGGCTCTCTCTGTCCTCTCCCTGTTGACTGTGCTGACTCTCATCCCTGAGTTTGCACAGTATGTCTGTAGTCAAATCTCCATGCAGCACCTGCTTTTATTTCTCAGTATCTGAGGCTGGCTAAGTGCCCATTTTACCTGCTGCAGTGTGGGCCTGTTGGGCACGGGGCGCTGTCCTTGGTGCTGGCCCCTGATTTCACCGAGATCAGCCTCTAGCAATCAAAGCAGCCACTTATTGAGGGCTCCTAGTTTTAAACGCTTTGTGCAGATTACCTTAACAATGTTACCTGTGAGATAGGCGTCATCGTCGTCGCCCCATTTTCAAACAAGGAGAAGATGAAAGTGCAAAGAGACTAATTCAAGCAAGGCCACCCAAGTAGGAACTAACAGGGCACGGATTTGCACTTCAGGCTGTTAATTGATATGTGTCTTTCTAATACATGGTCTTGCTTTCCACTTGCAGAGAATAGGGGTTTAGTTCTAGTCCTGCAGTGGAATGCTTGGGGCTGAGCAGGTGGCCATTGCTCAGCAACAGGTGTGACATCACTGGCACTAAGGCAGTCGGCAGCTTGGCTAAGGGCAGGGGACCTAGTTGAGACTGGTACAGAACGGGCACTCCATAATAGATGATTAACTATGGAAAAAAAGGTTCAAAGTGTGAGTGGGGTGTCTTTCTGCTGGAGGAAAGGAGCTGAAGCCTCAGCTGAGTCCCCAAGTGACAGGTGGCAGCAGGCAAGGGAGAGGGAATCTCTTGATGTGACAAGTGCAGGGTCTAGATGGTGGGACCTTACCTGTGTGCTGGGAGCCCCAAGTTCACATCGTGGATTTTCCAGAAACTGGTTATATGAGCTGCACAAGTCTTTCTTACTCCCTCTGCCCAAGACAAGAAGAAGCTGGACTCTCAATAGTTGAGCTCTCGTCTAGTGCGTGCAAGACACTGTGTTTGATTCCTGGCACAGCATGAAAAAATATTTAAAAGAGAAATGAGATTACAAGATGCTATCCTGGGCTTTGTATCTTTCTCTGCCTGGTTCTAGGGAGGCACTCTTTAGGTTCTAGAGTA
Organism: Arvicanthis niloticus; assembly: GCF_011762505.2. Taxonomy (NCBI): domain Eukaryota; kingdom Metazoa; phylum Chordata; class Mammalia; order Rodentia; family Muridae; genus Arvicanthis; species Arvicanthis niloticus. The sequence goes on from NC_047659.1 coordinate 132,762,220, forward strand.
AGCTGGCCACTGAGGACCATAAATTCTTGTCCCAGCTCTGGTTAAAGCTCCCCGTGTTCCAAGGTCAATAAGTCATCCAATCTGGGCCTACAAGTCAGGAGACATTTGGTCTTCTCTGACCACCCCTCCCATTGCAGATGCCAAGGGGCTGAGTGACCCAGGCAAGATCAAGCGGCTGCGGTCGCAGGTGCAGGTGAGCCTAGAGGACTACATCAACGACCGGCAGTACGACTCTCGGGGCCGCTTTGGAGAACTGCTGCTGCTCCTGCCCACGCTGCAGAGCATCACCTGGCAGATGATCGAGCAGATCCAGTTCATCAAGCTCTTTGGCATGGCCAAGATTGACAACCTGCTGCAGGAGATGCTGCTTGGAGGTCTGTAACACTGGGGGGATGCCCTTGGAAATGCCATGCTCTCTGCAGCGCCATGTCTCTTTGGGATCCAGGCTTCACCTGTGTCTCAGCTTGATGGCCTCTGGATTCCACTGCTTCCTCAATGGGAGCCTTGGACAATCTTCCTTGTCTGTTGGACCTTAGTTTCTCATCGGGAAAAGAAAAACTGGAGAAAAGAAAGAAGGTCTATTTGTTCAGATGATGGGGGTCTTAAATGAGTCGTCCAGTCTCTGTTGTAAGGTGGGGGATGATATCATAGACAATTTTTTCTACCAATTGTTTACCAAGTAGACAATAAAAAAGATTTTAAATAGACAAGTCACATAGGGTCCTTTAGATGAGTCGACCAAGAGATGCATGCCTCCCTGAGGTGGTGCCTAAGACTGATGGGCAAAAAAATGCTATATTTTAAAATCTTGAAAAACAATCTAAGCATAAGTCATTTTTTTTCCAGGCTCTGAGGTAAGGGAAGGGCATGTATGTGAGAAGCATGTTACTTGGAGGAGATGCAAGTAGAAAGTCACTAGAAACCAAGTCCTAAATAAGACTTGATAGACCAGGGTCCAAAACATTGAGTTTTTATCTAGGAGCAAACCTGAGCAGATTCTCAGCAACAGGGAGGCTGAGGCAGGAGGATCATGAATTTGTGAGGCAGACTGGGAAATATAGAGAGACTTTGGAAGGAAAGAATGAGAGGAAGGAAGGAAAGTAGGAAGGAAGGGAAGGAGAGAGGGAAGAAGAAAGAAGGAAAGGATGGAAGAAAGAAAGGAAGGAAAAGGAGGAAATTGTATTTTATTTTCTCTGCAACTTTTGTAAAAAGACTGAAAATTAAACTAAAGTTTTAAGTAGGCCTGTCTAACTTAGGGGTCAATAATAAATTTTATGGAGCAAGGGACAGAGAAAATCACCAAGAATATTACTCTATTGTATCGTCTGAGATTATGATGGCTTGGACTGTGGGAACAGAGCAGAGAGAGAGAGAGAGAGAGAGAGAGAGAGAGAGAGAGAGAGAGAGAAAGAGAGAGAGGCTGTCTGGGTGCAGCTGCAGCAGATGCTGAAGTAGGCAGTGGCAGAGAAGACAAAGTAAAGGGTCAAGGTTGCGCTTGTGCTTTGAGCGGTGGCGACAATGGCGGAATGATACACTGACAAGGAAAATGGGGAAATACTTAAATCTGAGTCTGGGGTGCTGGTCAGATAATCCAGCTCCGTTTGGACTGACACAGCAGGAGCATTGGAAATCCAAGTTGGGTTACCAAGACCATAAGTACATACATCAGATGGCCCAGCAATAGAAGAAAAGCAGCCATGGGCTTTCTAGCATTTAGGAATCAGAGGAAGATGTGCCAAGGAAGGCTTTAAGGGAAGAAAAAAAAAAAAAAAAAAAAAAAGACCAGCTAGGAGCATGGGAGAAATGCAGGAAAACCATAAAAATAAATAAATAAATAAATAAAAAATAAAAAAAAAAAAACAAAAAAAAAATCAAAAACAAAAACAAAAACAAAACTGTTTCCAGGAGGACAGAGTGAACAGTGAACAATGGTGTTAAGGGGGGGGAGGGGCAGATAAGAGAAAAGGAAGGAAATGGAGAGAAAGGGGTGAGGGAAGGGAGCTGCAGCATGCAGGCTCTCTGTCTTTTTGTTGAGAACAGTATCAGAGGGCTCGGAGGATGGAAACTAGATTGGGAGGGTATCACAGAGAGATGGGAGAACAGGAAAGTGATGAATCAGAGACATGGCAGACAAACCCTTTACAACTTTCTCCATGAAGGGGAGCTGGGTGGAGGGAGCTGAGGTTGGCTGTGAGCTTAACCATAGACTATGGCATCCCGGCTGAGCTAAGGGAAGACTAAAGACAGCACCCCTTAAAGAAAAGTGGGGGGTCAGTTCTAACCCCTCTATAAGTCTGAAGAATTCTTTCTGGGGTGGTGACAGTCAGCAGGAGAAGCTGGAACTGGGGGCTTCAGAAGTGTTGGGGTGGCACTGTCCCCAAGGTGGAAGCCAAGGCTGTCTTGCCTTAGCAGCCTTGGTTATTTGGGAAACGTGTGGCTCCTTTTTGAGGGGAGATGTCCCAGGTGTTACTTGGAATTTCTCCAGGAATCACAATAAAAAATATCTCCAGGAATTGTCAAATTCTCCCACAGTGAGAACCACTGTCAGGCAGTAACTCACCTCCTCCTCACAACGACCCCGTGATTGCTGTGGGTCAGGTGTCATGGCTGTCAGGATCAGGAGTTGTGATCTGCTTTTCAACACACTTGGGTGAGATAACCTCCCTGGGTAATGCTGTCTCATCTGTAGAATAGATGATAACGGTGTCCATCCTCCAGAACTAATAGAAGGGTAAAATTATGTACAGAGTAGAAAGTGCTTTAAGCCTATACCCACACATGAGGGGGGCCCAGTAATTAATGATCATCTCACTATACAACCAAAGACACCACTCTTTGTACTTAGACTTAGAAGTGCCTGCTTTCGTTTGAGTCTCGAAGCCTACAGACTAGCCTAGTTATTTCTGCATAACTAACCCAGGAGTATCACCCAAGAGGCACTGTCAATCTTGAGGAGCAGGCTGACTGCCACATTGGGGGAAATGGTGCTTCAAGGCTGTGGTCCTTCTCCCAGACTTCCAATCCTGACTAATGCCCTCCTCTTTGTCTACAGGGTCTGCCAGTGATGCACCCCACGCCCACCATCCCCTGCACCCTCACCTGATGCAAGAACACATGGGCACCAATGTCATAGTCGCCAACACGATGCCCTCTCACCTCAGCAATGGACAGATGTGTGAGTGGCCCCGACCCAGGGGGCAGGCAGGTGGGCAGCCTGGGGTCTACCCTACAAGGGGTAAAGGAGGGGGGTCTAAGAAAGATGGCAGGAGAAGATCGCACCTAGAAAGGGGAACCAGGAACATAGTTCTCTGTGTTTCGGAGTAGGGAAATGAAGGGGTCGGGTTGTTGATGATCAAAGCTGTTTATTCAGCACGGCTGTGTCTTCTTTGAGGTGACTGACAATGTCTACTGTATGAGACAATCCACCAGGCGAGGGGATCATTGGGAAAATATCTGTTGGCTGAGAACTCCATCTATTAGATGTTCAATGAAATAGGACTGGCCAGATGGATGAGGTCATCCTTCAGGCAGTGGAATGAAACTGGCAACTAAAAAGGACTTAGATCTTCAAAGAACAGGATCATCAGTGAGCTGAGTGGGGGGCCCTGGGGTAAAAGGGATTTCCTTGAGTTTGGCTGTGGGAGAGTTGTCTACCAAATGATAGCAGCCTGTTGGGTGGAAGTTACTCACCCAACCTGTGATGAGAGGCCTTTGTCTTTGTATTACTCTTCTGCCAAATATTGAAGAAAGGCCATGTTAGGCCCTGTTATCTCTGGGCTTCAGGTGCTGCCCTTTCTACCAAGGCAGGATATTTTTACCACATATATTATTGCTTTGGGGAACAATCACACCTGGACCCTGGTCTGGGAAAAGCAGCCTGAGTTTCCATGATAAACAGTGGCCAGATGGGCGGTAGGGCCTCATGAAACATAGATCTTAGGGTCTGGGATTCCTAGAAGTTTGAGCCATAATCACCTTCATCATCTTGTGTTATGGAATTACCTCAGCAGATGGAAGAGCCTTCCCTGGACTCTTTGGTTATTCCCACAATGGCTGGATTTTTTAGTAACTTTTATGTCTTTCTCCTTCCAGCCACCCCAGAGACTCCACAGCCATCACCACCAAGTGGCTCGGGATCTGAATCCTACAAGCTCCTGCCCGGAGCCATCACCACCATAGTCAAGCCTCCCTCCGCCATCCCCCAGCCAACAATCACCAAGCAAGAAGCCATCTAGCAAGCCACTGGGGGTCGAGGGCTCTGCTGGCTCACACCTCAGAGAGTGCCTGGGTGTAACTTAGTATGGCAAAGAAAATGTGAGAAGAGAGACCAGTCCCAGAGCAGCTACAGAAAGGGTGCAAGGCCACCCCTCCCCCAAAATAAACGTGCGCCAAGGGTCGCATGCATTGCCACCCCTGACCCTACATCCGGAGGGCGGGGCTTTGCCTTGAGGAGACCCCGGCCGGGAATGTCTCCCACTGCCTGGACTCCTCTCAAGTTGAAGCCGCCATCTTTATCTTCCTCCATACCTTCTTCCCTCAACTTCTTCACCCCTGAAGGACGACTGCCTGCAGATGTTGCAAGACCTTGTTTTAAATCAACTCCCTTATCTCCCAGCTGGGGCCTCTTCCTTCCTGGCGCTGGCCAGGGGGCCTGGAAACAAATGTTCTGAGGCTGGGTCAGCTTGCATTATAGTATTTCGCTCCTGGTGTGCCAACCTCTTCTACCGTTACCTTCCTCCACCATCTGACTTCTCCAAAGCCATCTCTCTGGAGGCTGAGGAAGCCATGGCAACCATTTCCCCATTCATTCTGAGAACCTACTCTAAGCACTGACCTGGGTGAGGTAGAGGGTAGAGGTCGCCATCCCTCCTCTGCCAACATCACTACGATTCTTGCCTCTGGCACTGGGCTATAACTTTGGAGCGGTGGGCCCTTTGGAGAACCGCCCAAGGGTGGCAATCACAACAGAATGTGCAGAGTGGGTGGCCATCATTGGGAAAACATCTAGAAAGAGGCAAGCTTTGCATCTGTCCCTAGACAGCGAAGGTAGGCTTCAAGATAGCAGAGCAGGTAACACAGACCAGTTTATTGGAGGACAGCCCCGACAAACACCCAAAGGGAGGTAAAATAGTATGGGAGGGAGGCAATGAAGAAGTTAGTGCCCATGGAGTTGTGACAGGGCACATGCTGGGGACCACTGAATGACAAACTGAGGACAGGGGTAGCTGCAGTGTGGGGCTGTTAGAAGATGAATACAGCATTCTGAAGAGGTAGGATGCAAGGAGGCCATACTAGAGCCTGGGAATGCAATAAAGGGATGGATCAGAGTTCCCCCAGGGCCTGTCAAGCTCCTCCTTACTTTCAGATGTCATAAGACATTAGAAATCCACCACCTCATAGAACCACCTCTGTAACCCAGACATTGTCATGGAAGATATAAGTAGTGGATCTTAACTGCCTCACAGGTAGCACTTGTTCCCCCTGGCATGGAATCCAGAGAGTTCCTCGTCCTTTACCAGTGTCAAATCAAACCCAGAGGCTTGCTCTCTCCAGAAATGGCCGGCTAAAGACTGTTCTTTAGCCACTGGAAGTCAGGAATCCCATTTACTGGTAATAGAAAAGTTCGCCCATGACTCCTGTCCTTTTTTTTTTTTCTTTCTTTCTTTCTTTTTCTGCTGATCTACCCAAGTATGGGTGAGGAGGAGCAAGGCGTGGTTCCTGGAAGAGGGACCAGTCTAGTCTGGCAGTCAGGGCTGGGAGAGTTTGGGTGAGGGGCGGGAGAAGGACAAGAAAGCCTGGGTTTCAGCCCTGCCTGAGGAGCTACATTCAAGGTACATTCTGGAGCTGCTCATCTCCAGCAGTCAGCGCTCCGCCCCTGGATGACTCTTGATGGCGTTTTTTTTGGGGGGGGGTGGGGGCCTACAAAGTGCCACTGACCAATAGGAACAAGAGGAGTGTCCCCTGGGCCTGTTGGTGTGCTAAGTGGAAGGAAGGAGCTGTGAGACTGGAGAGTTATGGTCCATCCTTCTGAGTGGGTGTGGTTAGCAACCCAGTGTCCATCAAGGCTGATCCTTCTGAGTGGGTGGGGCTAGCACCCCAGAGTCCAGAAATTCCAGCCTGAATGACAGGTCCTCTGAAAAAGAGGTTCGGAGGAGTAATGGGGCCAGCTGCTTAAAGACAAAGAACACCCACAGGCCAGGACTGTCAGGACAGCTTGAGTTAACCCCTCAAGCCAAGTCCTGGGTGTCAGGAGCAGCTTTTCCATGCTCAAAGCTCTCAAGCCTTCCTTGGCCACTCTCACTCCAGTGCCCCCAGACACCCCAGCCAGATTGCTCAGACTGCCCTGCATGAAGGCAGGACAACTGGACTCCTTGTCTTTCCCACTCTTTGTCCCTCCATCCCCAGTGTGGTTATGAAACGAATAGGTAATGTTGGCCTTCAGTGGTAGCAGTCTTGTTGGGCAGGGGTCAGCCTCTGTCCCAATCAGTCCTTTCTGATGGAGAAACCCATTTCCACATTAATAACTTTATTACAATACAGGAAACATGAAATAAAGGAAAGTTTACTCTTCTGATTATAAGCCAAGGATACTATGTTGCAGGGTTTTTTTCTTCTGAACTTTGTTTCTAGTACATGATATGACAGGACTAAGAACCAGCTGGTAGTGGACAGGGGTGGGCGCCACAGTTTTTCCCCAAGGGCAGCCTCTTTTCTTCAAGGAGTTTCCAGAAACTTTCAGGGTTCAGGAGGCTTCCCTGAGAGTAGACAGGAAAGGATTAGAACCGGACATCCTCGGTTTCTTGTGATAACCATGCCATGTGCCTTTGCTAGAACTCTCTGTGACCTACCCTGGTAAATTCAAATCATGAACTTCACATCAAATATTCAGAAGTAGGCTGAGTCCCGTCAGATTAATCTGCACCTTCCTGTGGTTGTGCAAAAAATCACAGGGTCCTACACTGACCCCTAAGTCCCATCATCACTGCCCAAGGGGTTAAAAAAAAAAAAAAACTCAAACCCATTCTTACACCTGTGTTTTAGCAAAAATTTATCAACAAAATAAATGGTACATATGTTTTCTAAGTCCTTTTACTGGTGTCTTTTTTCATGTAGTATTCTTGAGCATTCATGGTGGACAAGAATCCTTCCTTTTTAATAACTTTCTTTTTTTTAAGATTTATTTATTTTATGTATATGTATAGGCTATCTTCAGACACACCAGAAGAGGACATTACAGATGGTTGTGAGCCACCATGTAGTTGCTGGGAATTGAACTCAGGATCTCTGGAAGAGCAGTCAGTGCTCCTAACCACTGAGCCATCTCTCCAGCCCCTTTAATAACTTTCTTATCAAGAGTTTAAACTTTATGGATAATCTCCCATCATATAGATGGGGAAACTGAGGCTCAGAAAAGTGATTTTCTGTGAAAGTCAGAAGTAGAAATCCAATCCTCCACCCCACCCCCCTCGTGTGTGTGTGTGTGTGTGTATGTGTGTAGTGTGTGTGTGTGTGTGTGTATGTGTGTAGTGTGTGTGTGTG
>NC_047659.1:132772258-132862258 GCF_011762505.2 Arvicanthis niloticus
CTGGAGGAGAACATTTGGCCCTAAATTGTGCTTAATAAGTCCATATCAAAACCATAAACCTCGGACTGCCATAAATTCCGCGACCTTGGCTCCTCCACCTCACCTGCCCTTTGCCCTCCAGTCTCAGTGTCAGCCGCCAGAGCCTCGAATCCGGTACCCATTTCAGCTACTAAACAACTTGAGCCAAGGTGACTAATAGCACCTCCCTCATTTAGAGAGGGTTGAAAAGAAAGTTGAGAAAACAGAGGCACCCAAGGGCTGGCTAAGAACTGGAGCTTTTTATCCCAGCAGGGCCCCAGTGCTCACAGTAAAACCAGGAAGACACTAGGGAGCCATGGATGATTCAATCATTATTCAGTGGGCACAGTAGGGAGAATGCTGAAAGGTGACAAAGATCAATGGGCAAAGACCCAGAATGAAGCATCCTGGGATTACAGAGAAGCCACACCACAAGACACCTCCCTCTCTCCCAGAGCTCATCTGTTCATATACACAGAGAAAAGCAACGCATAGCTCTCTATGGAGAGCCGAGAAGGGGCGGTGATGTGGAAGGGAGGCTGCTATCCAGGAAAGGGAGTTTCCTGCTGAAGGAAAATGATTCAGAGGCAGTACACTAGAGGTGAAGTTGAAGTCAGAAGCCGCACAGGAACACAGATGGGAGGAGGTCAGCATTCCCAGCCCAGCCCAGCACAGGCCACCTGGACCTTCTCCATCCCCAAACCTTCTCTTCTCTTCAATTGTTCATAAACCGTTCCCTTCAGACTCAGAGCCACTGACATAAACGGGAAAGCTGCAAACAGGAAGTGACTGCGAAATTAAAGATCATTAATTTTAAGCTGTAGCCAAACAGAAATGGTTAGGAAAAGTTTGTCGTTTGTTTCTTTTTTTTTCTTTTGTATGTTTGCTTGGTATGGTTTGGTTAGTTTTTGAGACACTGTCTCCTGAGTGAAGATTGAGAGTCTTAGCCTCGAACTCTCAATCTCCCTGCCTCAGAATTCCAAGTGCTGGCATTATAGAGGTGTGTTATCATACCAGCATCCCTAGCTGTCCCTTCCTTCTTCCCTCCCTCCCTTCCTCCCTTCCTCCCTTCCTCTCTCCCTCCCTTTTTCTCTTCTTCTCTCCCTCCCTTCCTTCCTTCCCTCCTCCCTCCCTCTTCCTCCCCTCCTCCCTCTCTCCTCTCTCCCTCTTCCTCCCCTCCTCCTTCCCTCCTCCCTCTTCCTCCCCTCTTCCTCCCCTCCTCCTTCCCTCCTCCCTCTTCCTCCCCTCTTCCTTCCTTCCCTTCCTTCTTTGTTTGGAAACTTATATCGGAGTGCAGTATCATATGCCCATCTCTAGCTCCAGCTATACAGAAGGCTGAGGCAGGAGGATGACTTAAGCCCACAGTTTCCAGCAAGCCTGGGCAACATGGCAAGACATCCCTCTCAAAAGTAAAGGGTGAGACAGGTGACTGACGGGTACTACAAAAATGTTAAAGACATTTCACCCACTGGGGAATTTTTTTCCTTGAAGTTTTCAGAAGGAAAGACCAGGAAAGAGGCAGACTGGGGGTGGGGTGCCATGTCACCTAATGCCATTACTATACATCTGTTGAATCTCCCAGCATCCCACAGTAGCCCTCAGCTCACGTCCAGAAGCATGCTTGCTGGTCTGCTCACAAGTGGTGGGCTCTCAAATGCTGAGCAGAGGAGTCTGGAATCTGCTGGGGACGTGAGAACACACTAGTGGTTTCAAAGCAGGGAGGACTGTGGCTAGCGTGTGCATTTGGAAGATCACTGTGGTTACAGTGTACAGGGTGAGGTGTGGGCTCTGCTACCACAGTGGGAAGACTAGAGAACAATGAAAAGTGTCTGTGCCACGGTGATTTCAGAAGAGAGAACACAGCCGAAAGGTTTGGACTCAGAGGTTGCCTAAGATGTGCTGGGCGCTTTTCTGAATCTTGTGGATAGGACCAGAGCAGCCAGGCTTTCTAGAGTCTCAGAAAGGACTTGGGGTCTATCTGCAGTGCAGTTGTGAAATGAGAAATCCAGATTCTCAGACATTCTAGAAAAGGCAGTGGTTGAACTTGTTTCATCTTTTTTGTCTTTCTTTCTCCCTTTTTAGTTTATTATTTTATTTTTCAAGGGTTTCACTATATAGACTGGAACTTGCTATGTAAGCTAGGCTGGCCTTGAACTCACAGAGATCTGACTGCCTCTGCCATCTTAGTGCTTCGATTAAAGGCTCCACTACCACACCATCTCTCTTATTTTTTTTAAATGACACTTATTTATTTATTATTTGTATGTTCATGCGCATATAGCACAGTATACATATGAAGGTCAGAGAATAATTTACTGGAGTCAGTTATTTCCTTCCACCAAGTTGGTTCCAGGGATTGAACTCAGGTCACCAAGTTTAGCAGCAAGCCCCTTTACCTTACAGCACCACAACACGCCCTGGTCAGACTGGATCTCATATTGTCTTTGAATTTGCTATTAGCCAAAGATAACTTTGGGTTTTTGACCCTCCTGCCTCCACCTCTGGGTGCTGGAATTACAGGCAGGAGCCACCAAGCCTTGTTTTCTTTCATGCCAGTAACTGAACCCAGGGCCTCAGATGCCTAGGGCCTCCACTCTACCAACAGAGATAAATACCAAGCCCCTGCTTCCTGTGCTTAAAAGGCCCCTTCTGCTGTGTGGAGAACAGGCTGTGTGACAGACACCTCGTGGAAGCTGTGAGCCTAGGGGTGGCACAGGTGAGGGACAGGAGCGTGGTCTGGGATGGGAGCAGGCAGAATTCTAAAACAGGCTCCGGGATTTCTCTCCCATTGCTTCCAAGTCGCATTGTCTCTCGTTATTCAGTCTATCACCCACTTACCTGCTACAACACGACTTTTTTAAAAGGCCAGTCATGGGTGGCACACCCCTTTAATTCCAGCATTCAGGAGGCAGAGGCAGGCAGATCTCTGTGAGTTTGAGGCCAGCCTGGTCTACAAAATGAATCCAGAACAGCCAGGGCTACAAAGAAAAACCCTGTTTCTAAAAACAACAACAACAACACAACATTTTGAAAGTACATTTTATTTACTTTGTGTCTGGGGTTGGGGGCACATATTATTTACTTTATGTCTGGGGTTTGGGGATACATATTATTTACTTTGTGTCTGGGGCTTGGAGATACATATTATTTACTTTGTGTCTGGGGTTGGGGGATACCCACATCTTCACAGCTTGGGTATGGAGCTCAGAGGACAACTTTCAGAAGTTGGCGATTTTCTAACACCACGTGGATCTTTAGGCATGGACTCAGGTATTCAGGCTTGATGGCAGGTGCCTTTACCCACTGAGCCATCTTTTTCTAGTCCTATAGTGAGGACATTTACAAGCTTAAGTAAGGTCCTAAAAGCACCTGATCTCATCAGTCGGCCCTTGAAAGAGACAGGAATTTCTGGCATATTAAAGAAGTTTGGGATGGATGGTGAAGAGAGTCCACAGCAAGAACCCCTGCTAGCTAGCAGCAAGGAAATGGTGACCTCAGTCCCAGAACTACGAGGAGCTGATTTCAGCCCACCACACAGGTGAGTTGTATCCCTCCTTAGAGCCTCCAGTTAGGGATGCAAGCAGCTGGCATCGGGCTTTAACCTACAGTGATGCCCAGACTGTTGCAGAGGTATCTAATGGATGTTATTTGACTGTGTTTGGGACCTCCAACAGAGAAGATCACAGTGGGATATTTAAGGAGACTGATCAAGATCTCGTTGTTGAAGAGGAAGAGAAACAATCACAGTAGGTGGTGGCGGCTCCTCGGGGATGGCAGGAGAAAGAGAGGAGGAGCCGCCCATTTGAGTTGACCTTTGCCTGTGTTACTTGAGATGTCAATGAACCACCTACACTGAACTCTTTGAATCTTGAGTTTAGGAGGATGTTGGAGCTGGAGATGGGAAGCCCACATCAAGTTGAGCGGGGTGGTGTTAGCCTGTTATGGAAGGACTCAGGAAGCTGAGACAGGTGAATCGAGATTCTGGGGCTACACAGAGAAGCCAGAGAGAAATGGGGAAAGGGAGGGGGAGGGGAGAGGGAGAGAGGGAGGGGAGGAGAGAGAGAGGAGGGGAAGGGAGGGAGAGGAGGGAGAGAGGGAGGGGAAGAAGAGAGGGAGGGGAGGGAGAGCGGGAAGGGAGGCAGAGAGGGAAGGGAGGGAGAGAGGACATCTTGACTGGATGTGAGAACAAGACTTTAAGCATTTACTACGACTTTTAGAAACATATGAGTGGGCAGGGCGGTGGTGGCACATGCCTTTAATCCCAGCCTTTGGGATGCAGAGGTAGGCATATTTCTGAGTTCGAGGCCAGCCTGGTCTACAGAGTGAGTTCCAGGACAGCCAGGGCTATACAGAAAAACTTTGTCAAGAAAAGAAAAGAAAAGAAAAGAAAAGAAAAGAAAAGAAAAGAAAAGAAGTGAGCAGGGTCCATTTTGATGGCAAGTGGGGAGGGCGCCCAACAGTGGCTTGATCTCATTTAAATGCACGTAGATAGCAAGGAGGTGGAAGGTGAGGGCTTATCTTGGGCCAGACTACATGGAGGCTGGCGGGGAAAAAAAAGAAAAAAAAAAAAAAAACAATAAAAGCAAACAGGATAGAAGTCGATGGTGAAGAAAAAGGCTTCAAGCATTTTCCTGCTGGTGTGTTCTACGTGTACACACACACACACACACCAGCCCATCTATGTAGATCTCAATTAGGCTGTGGGGAGGTTAATTGAGTGTTCATTATGCAGAGAAAGGGAAGCAACTTGCCTGGATCTATAGGTAGCCCAATGTGACATAGTTAAAAAGAAAAAAAAACAAAACAAACAAACAAATAAACACACAAGCTGTTGTGTTTCATATATCATTCCAAATGAGTAAGTGAATGAATGAATGAGTTCTGGAATGAGTGATTGTCACTGTATTCCAGGTGCTGAGGCCTCACCAACACACTCGGGCTGCAACTATGAGAACGTGGTATTTTTAGAGAAGTGGGGGTCATAAAACTTGTACAGTCCCCAACGCCCAGCCCTTCCTCCTAAGCTCTGAGATTGTGCCTGGCCTTGGGAAGGGCTCCCCAGCCTTATCTTGGGAAGAATGAAACTGTAAAACTCTTTATGGCTTTGAGATCATGTCTGGCAGGAGCAGCGATTGTTGCCATAAACCAGAGCTGGCCCAGCAAGGAGGGCAATGCCCTGGGTTGCAAGGAGTCAGGGGAGCGTTGAGCAATGCCAAGGGAGTGGCAGTGACTGAGCTGCGCTCTTTGGGGCCTGTGAAATCGAGCCTGTCACGATGCCCCTGGCTGGCACTTACTCCCTTGTTACGATGTCACTGAAATTCGAATGTGTCTTTAAATCTTGAACCCCTCAGTGGCTGTCGAGGCTGTCAGTTGAATCACAGGATGACTCTGAGACTCTGACTGGCTGGCTCTGATCGGTTTTTTCTCCCGTGCTCATTGGAAAGCACTAGCTTTTCCTGCTTCATCTCTAGTGACATCAGGGCATTTGAGGAAAGGCTGTGAACCATAGCAGTTTCCAGAAACCTTCCATTGATAAGAACACCTGCGCCCCTGCAGCCTCGGTGGTAGAGCTTCTAGAGATGGCCCAGAGCAGCCCTCCTAGAAAGGCCACATGGTGGAGATGCCTGCCAGGGCTCACATCAGGAAGGGAGGATTATGGGTAATGAGGACTCTAGGAGGCAAAGGGATCCAGAACACCTGGATGATGGCTGCACCGTCTGGGGACTTTTTAATAAATAGGTTTTGCTTGTATTTTCCTCTCTCTTTTCCATTTTCCCCACGCAGCCCAGGCTAGCCTCCAACGCTCTGTAGCTGAGGATGGCCTTGTGTTTCTCATCCTCTGCCTCCCAAGTGCTAGGATTATAGGTGTGCCCCACTATGTCTGCTATGCAGTGCTGGGGATGGAGACCCGGGACCTAAGCTAGGCAAGTACTCCACCAATGAGCCACACAGCCCGCCCAGTATGTTTACTTTTCTAAATAAACAAGACAGATACCTGGATCACCAGAAGCCTGGTAGGGCGGCTCAAGCCTATACTCTCAGGACTTGAGAGTTTGAGGCCGGAGAATGACCAGTTGGAAGCCAGCCTGGGCTACATAGTGAGTCTGAGCCAGCCTAGGCTTGCTTCATAGTAGGACTTTATGTCAAAAAAAAAAAAAAAAAATCAGAAAAGAAATTTTAAAAAGAAGAAAAGAAAGGGGAAGAGAGAGAGAGACAGATGACAGAGAGACTTATAAAAAAAATATCTGGGAGTGTTGTCACATGTGGGTTCAGCATGTGCAAGGCCTCAGTACCACCCAGACACCCCCCCCCCCAAAAAAAACCAACAACAAATAAACAGCAACTGCAACCCAGAGAGCTAAAAATCTCATCTTTAAGAATTGGGGGGGGGGGTGGCCAAAAAGATGGCAGTTTTGGTCAGGATTATTATTGCCGTGATGAAATATTAAAACTAGACGCCAGCTGTGGGAGGAAAGGGTTTGTTTGGCTTACATATTCCAACTCACAATCTTTTGAGGGAAGCCAAGACAGGAACTGAAGCAGGGCAGGAGCCTGGAGGCAGGAGCTGATGCAGTGGCCATGGAGGGGTGCTGCTTACTGGCTTGCTCCTCATGGCTTGTTCAGCCTGCTTTCTTATAGAACCCAGGACCACCCACAATGGGCCGGGCCTTCCCCCATCATTCACTAATTAAGAACATGCCCTACAGCCTTGGCTACAGCCTGATCTTATGGCGGCATTTTCTCAGTTGAGGTTCCTCTCAGATCACTAAACGCTGTATCAAGTTGACATAAAAGCACTCAGTACAATGGCTGAATAAGTAAAGGTGCTTGTCACCAGGCCCAAAAACATGAGTTCAATCCCAGAGACCTGCATGGTCAGGGAGAGAACCAACTCTTGCAGGGTGTCTTCTGGCCTCCATCCTTGTGCGATGGCATTCCCTCCTAATAAATCAGTATAATAAAATTAAAAAGAGGCCTTTCCGGAGATAGAAAGTGTAGCTCTGGTTGTGCAGCCCCATCAAGACTCAAACTGAAAATCCCCCTGTCTCAGTCTCTTTTGTCCTTAGGTTACAGTTGTGAATAACCATGCCCGGCTCCAAAAGTTCTCTTAACAAATGTAAAATAAAAATTCTAAGTGACAAGCAAGTACTATGTCACTATTTGATTGGCAGTGTTTTCTTTCTAAACAGTAAGCAAATCGCCAATTGGTCTCTCTTGCAACTGAAGCACCTCAGTTCAACCTCTTCTGCCTCACACAAGGCAAAGGCCGGATGACTGACAGAGCCAAGGCCCAATGAGTGACAGACACAAGCTCTCAGCAAACCCTGCACTCTCTCAGTGTCCAGGCCTGAGTCGGTGCACAGTAGCCACCAGGTCATTCCTTCCTCAGTCTTGTCCCAGATGGACTATTACCAACTCTGCTGTCTAAGCCACTCTGGGAAGCAATGAGCCACCTTGTTCAGGATTCCCACAGAGAAGAATTCTCGGTGGACCACCCTCCCTGTGTCCCACCGCCCATACCAGTCTGGCTAAGCCTGACCCAAACTACCCTGTCACGTGGTCTTCATGGCCTTCTCAGGTTGGTAGCTTAGTGTGTGTGCTGAGGGAAGCCACACCTTTCGTGACCAAAGTGTTCTTAGAGCAGCGGACTGAACTATCTCCTTACTACCCAGGCAAGGCAAATAAGACTCAGAGAGGTTGTGGGACTCTCCTGGGGCCACAGGGGAGGCAGTGTCAGGAAAAGCTCTAGAATCCGCATCCCATTCCCTCAGTTCTTGAATTGAGATGAGCAAGTAGGGCAAGAAGTTTCAAAAATGAGTAGTAATAAACAGGCTTCCTGGTGTCAGGTTTGCTGAGGCGCGTGCGTGCGTGCGTGCGTGCGTGCGTGCGTGCGTGCGTGCGTGCGTGTGTGCGTGTGTGCGTGTGTGTGTGTGTGTGTGTGTGTGGTCAAAGTTTCTACCTGCCAAGATGACACAGTTCTGGGAAAGTTGTCCTTAGTGGCACACCTTAGAGAGCCTAAACCAGAGTAGGCTCAGCCAGCAGTCCCACCGCACCCCATTTCTCCCTACTGAACCCCTCCAGAGCCTCCTATCAGACTTAGGACAAAACCCAAGCACAGCTGGGAGGACTCGTTTGCTCCTATTACGTCACAACGTGAAAGCTGGAGGCAGGAGGATCATGAGTTGAAGGTCGGCCTTGGTTACATGGCAAACCCCAGTCTCAAGATCAAGAACCAAAGTAACAGAAATACTCCTCCTCAGAGGCTGGTGCTGGCACGGTGGGTGGTAAAGCTTGCCCTGAGTTTCATGCCCCGGATGGACAGAAAGAAAAAGTTACTTCTACAATCAGTTCTTCGATCTCCACAAGTGAGCTCTGGTGTGCTCCCGCCCCACATAATAAATAAGTAGGTGTAGTTAAAAAAAAAAAAAAAAAAAAAAAAGCACCTCAGAATCACTACGGTCCTGAGCTCCCTTCCAATAACTAGGTTCCTGACCCTTCCCCTACATTCCCTCCTCATGCTTAGTCATCTCTCTGTGCTCTTTCCATCCCAGCCCTCTGGACTACTTCCTGTGTGTCTTCATGTGTCATTCCCATTTCACAGCTCTTTCCTGAGGTCCCTCCTTCTGAAACACTCTGCTCTTCCAGCAGCCACTTCCTCCTACCCATCTGGGTCTCTGCTCCAGTGTGGTCTCTTGGAGATGCCTTCTGCAATTGTAGCAAGATATAAGAGCTCAGTGACCTCTGAGGCAACGACATAAGTCTACCCCCTACTTCATGCGAGGGCCCTAAGCTAGCTGAAGTGACTGGGCATGGCCGAGTGCCATGCAAACTTCATCTGCAAAGCAGGCGGCAGGCTGGGCTTGGCTTGAGATCTTAGCATCAGAGCCCTGTTCTCGATTGTCATTGTGTTTGATTTTCTTCATGGCCCTTAAAACTTCCAAAAGCATCTGTATATTTGCTTATGGGTTTATTGTTGTCCTCTCCCCTTCCCTCCTGGGGTGGTGACTCCACAGGAGCGGGAATTTAGCCAGTCTCGCTCAGCATTACTGTGTTAACTAGTCTCCAAGATGAACCCTGGAGAACCCCAGCTGTCTGGTGCCCACACCATTGGGTGGTCATTCCAGACAGAAGAGTGCTTCCCTGAAGGAATGCTGTACAAGAAGTGGGATGCAGCTTCCAGCTTCCAAGGCACCGTGGCTTCCATCTTGCTTTCTTGGGTTCCTTGCTCTGGGGTGTCGGGAAGCCATGATGAAGACACTTAAGGATCCGTGGAGGTACACGGAGACTTGCCACCAATGGGCAGACACTAGAATGGGCTGCATTAGAATGAATGACCCAGCCCGTCAAGCCTGCTGGTGACCATGGGCCCAGTGACACTTTTTCCTGCAGCCTCATGGGAGACACTAACCCAGAACTCACTGACCTAAGCCATTCCTAAAGCCCAACACCCCCAAACCATGAGCTAATACATGCTTGTTGCTTTAAACCACAGTAATTAATCTTGAAGCCTCAGTCACATAGCATGACATTTATATTAATGTTGACCAATACATGTGCTCAGTTAATATTGGTGGATAAATTAATATTGGTGGATAAATTAATATTGGTGGAGACTAAATATTGGTGGTTAGGTGCTCAATAAATACAAAACACATTGTAAAAATGAACATCTGAGATACATGTATGTGAATACGATAGAGGGTGGAATGTAGCCCAGGGTGGAGTGTCTGCCTAGCTTGTACAACATCTTGGATTCAATCCCTCCCTAATTCTGATTTTAAAAAATATTAAATATGAAGCTGAGGAACAGAACTCAAGTGAGCTGCCACCAAGACAGAAGTAACTGGGATGGAGACAACTCTGAGTTTGTCTTGCTGGGATTGAAACTCTGGGTTCACCTGTGAGAAGTACCAGGGGCTAAAAAAACACTTGGAGATGGACCCTAACCCCAACAAGGAGACTCTGGAGGCTGACACACTCAAACTGAAAAAAAGAAGACATTAAGATTTGGTTCCTGCTGGGCGGTGGTGGTGCACGCCTTTAATCCCAGCACTTGGGAGGCAGAGGCAGGCGGATTTCTGAGTTCGAGGCCAGCCTGGTGTACCAAGTGAGTTTCAGGACAGCCAGGGCTATACAGAGAAACCCTGTCTCAAAAACACAAAAAAACAAAAAACAAAAAAAACAAAAAAAAAAAAAAAAAAAACAGAAAAAAAAATATTTGGTTCCTTTTTCAAAGGAATAAGATGAAGCGCAAGCGATTGTCCAAGGCCCTGACATCTTGACATCTGAGCTTAAGTCAAGGGGCCATGCTTTTGGGTGTCGCTTTCTGGGACACTGTGTGTCGAAGTCTTACGCAAGAATTAGTTTAACAAGCCTCTTGTAGGAGAACTGTGAAATGTACAGTTACCATTCAACACCAAGAGGGACTACCAATCAGAATGCCAAGGACTCCTCCCAAAAGGACCCTGGACTCTCCAAAGCGTTGGAAGCCTTGAAGAAAGTCACACTCTCTTCTGGGTACCAAAGCAGGGATGGCAGGCCACGGGATTTCTGACTCCCTAGTGCAGGCTCTTTTTGTTAATGTTTTTAAAACTTCCTTGTAGGGGGCTGCTGGGTTTTTATGTCTATAGATGGTACATTAATAATAAACCTTGCTATTTCTAAATACATAGATAGATAGATAGATAGATAGATAGATAATATTCTTAGGTTTTTTGTTTTTTGTTTTTTTTTTTTTTTTTTTTGCTGGTGGTGGGGGAGTTCAAGACAGGGTTTCTCTGTGTAGCCCTGGCCATTCTGGAACTAGCTCTGTAGACCAGGCTGGCCTCAACCTGTCTTTGCCTCTTAAGTGTTGGGAATAAAGGCAGGTGCCAGCTCTGTTCAGCTATTCTTAAGTTTTTAAATTGAATCTATTTATGTATTTGTATGGAGAAGGTAGGCATGCATGTATGTGAGTGTGTGCATGCTACAACACACATGCATATGTTAGAGAACAATTTGCAGGCTCATTCTCTCCCTCCACCATGTGGGTCCTGAGTTCAATAACTCAGACCAACAAGCTTACGTGACAAGCGTCTTACAACACATCAGCCTAAATTAAACCAATTGAAAGGCACAATGAAGACTTTCCTAAGCCACTAATGGTCCTTAGTCAAGAAATCTGGGCAAGAATTTTTCCCATGACAAAGATCCACAGCCTCAGGGATTCTCAATTTAACACACTGATTACAGGAATCTCAGTTCTCCTCACCAAGTCTGGTTTTCAAAGTCTTGTAGGTCTGTTATTATAACATCTCACAACCCATTTACCCACAAAAACTTCACTGAACCAATAGATTGTTTTTAAAAGATGTTTTTGGTTTGTTTGTTTGTTTGTTTGTTTGTTTTTCGAGACAGGGTTTCTCTGTGTAGCCCTGGCTGTCCTGGAACTCACTCTGTAGACCAGGCTGGCCTTGAAGAAATCCGCCTGCCTCTGCCTCCCAAGTACTGGGATTAAAGGTGTGCGCCACTACTGCTCGGCATGATGTTTTTGTTTTTAATGTGCTGAGTTTTGCCTGCGTGTACTTGCCCCAAATGCATGCAATGCCCACAGAAACCAGAAGAGGGCGTTGGATCCCCTGGCACCCTAGCTACAGATGATTGTGAGCTGCCATGTGGGTACTAGGTCCTCTAGAAGAGCAGCCAACGCTCTTAACTGCTGAACCATCTCTGCAGCCCTTCAGTTCTTTCTGTATGGCACAGCACTGGCAGCAGGAGCGGGGAGGGGGCAGACAGGAGAGAGAGAAGCCCCGTTTCTCCTCCTAAAGGATGGGAATCTTGACAGGAACACTCAGAGGATGCATGGCAAGCACGGGTGTTGCAGTGGGGGTGGGATACCAGTCTGGAGAGAAGGGCTTTCGGGAAGGGGGACGGTGGGGGTCAGGGGTGAGAGGGAGAGCTGCTTTTCATTTGATGCCCTTTTGCCCATTTGGATGTTTGATCTTCACCAAGTACACACAGCAGAGTCAATCAATGGAACAAACAATCACGATTAAGTAAACGCTTCGGTTAGCGGGCGCTTTTGTAACTCCGAGCATGCTGCCTGCTCTTCCCTGTGACGAAATCCGTATCTCCTGGCATCCTGATTCATTTCTGTTGCTATGACAAAACGCAGGAGATATGCTTAGCTCGTGGTCTTGGAGGCTGAGCAGCCTTAGAACGTGATGGTGGTACGTGCTGAGGACCACGGGGCTGTGTTTAACACGGTGGAGGGCGTCATGAGGTGGGATGGATCCGTGGATTCTAGATCGCTGCTGCAATAGCCTATTGCCCATCAATCCGCCAGCAGATCATCTCCGATCAGTCTCCCCAAAGTTTCCACCTACCAACTCTGGTGTGTTAGGGACCACATTTCAAGGACACAAGATTTGGGAGACAGTACTGAAAACACAGTGCTTTGAATAGCCCCAAGACGTGTTCAAATGCCTGTCTTGTAGGGTCTGCCTCTGCTGTCCTCCCTGGGACAACTTCCACTGATGACTCCACCGCACCATCAGCTCTTCAGTCTCTCCCTCCCACCCCAAGAAGTGTCCTCATGCATTCTGGGAGAATTTGACAAAACAAAGATTCCTTGGAGTTCACAAACAGTGAGAGGAAGCTAGCAGATGCCTACATTTGTCCTTGCCTGAGGCTTCTGCTTCTGTTCTGGTGTTACTTGTGCACCTACTGCTGGGCTGGGCCACCATCACTGCTCTGTGCTGCTTGCAGGTTGTGTGCGTGTGTGTATGTGTGTGTGGTGTTGAGATTCTGGCATCTATTGCTGTCCCTTGGGTCTCTCACCATTCCCTAGAGCTGTCCTTCCTTTGCCTTTCTGATCCCGTGCAGTGTTGAGAGTGAAGCCCAGGGCTCCTGCATCCTGGGCAAGTGTTCTACCTCAGAGCTATATCCCCAGCCCTGGAGTTATTTTTCTGCTGCCAAACTGTGCCAGGCATTTAATGTGTAGAGGCTAAAGACAGTGTTTATGGGGTACGGATGATCAAACCCAGGGCCTTATGTGTGTTAAACAAGTACTCTACCATCTGAGCCACACCCCTGCCCTAAACTTAGAATTTTCTGTACATTTTGTATGACCAGCTTTCATGGGTAAAAGGTTTTATGGCAAAGAAACAAAGAAGGTTCTGGATTTTGCCTGTCAGAAAGAGACAGCAAGGCAGGCTCCCTTCAAGGTGATTTCCTGGGCACTGATGGGTACATGAGATGTCTGTGAGAAGTACTAGCCTCCCAGCAGGTAGCAGGGCACTGTGGTCACTGCCTTAGGGTAGATAGTGACCCTCTCTCTAGTCAGAGCTTCAGCACCGAAGTCCTCAGGGCCTGTTCTGTGAAATCGCAGTGGTACGCTCTATCCAGAAGTCACTCAGACAATACTACAGACAGGGGCGAGGAGTTGGTTAGCAGGGCCTGTGGCTTGGGAGCTGCCGGCAACTCCACCACCCAAACATCCAAAGTCCGCCTCTTCTCATCACCCTTCCCTCCCCTGGCCCCGGTCCTCCCTACTGGACATCCACACTTGCCTTCTTTCCTGTCCTCCCTAAGCCCAGATGAACCCAGCATCCACATTCTGCAGTGTTCACATGAAACACGAATCACTCTTAGCCCCACTTCACCTCCCCAGGCCCCACAGAGCAGCATCCAGGTTTCTAGCCCCATGTGGTGATGCACATAGAGGAGTCTCTGCACTCAGGAGGTAGGTGCAGCGGAATCTTTGCAAATTCCAGTCCAGCCTGGTCTACACAATGAGTCCCAGGCCAGCCAGGGCTACACAGTGAGACCTGTCTCAAACAAGAACAAACCCAAAGCCCCCCTCTGCCATCCACCGACCTGACCCCCTGTCCTCTTACCCCAGCAATGCTGGTCCATATCTTCAGGACCCTTCTTGTTCTGTCTGCCCGGGTGGCTCCTCTGCCACTGCTCCAAAAACCACTGCTGGGACTGGAGAGATGGCCCAGAGGTTAAGAGCACTGGCTATTCTTCAGGAGGACCTGGATTCTGTTCCCAGCACACACGGTTCACAACCTTCCATAACTCCAGCACCCCAATCACCTCTAACCTAATGGAACACACCCCACACAGTCATACACGCAGGTAAAAACACTCAGATACATAAAATTAAAACAAACAAACATTGCTGCCCCTTGAGGTGCTGAGGCCAATAAACCCAGGGAAACCAGGAGCATAAGGACAGATTAGGAGGAAGACATCAAAGCGGAGGACAAGGGTGTTTGGCTGGGAGAGGCATTTCAATTGCTTGAGCTGTATACTCTGTGAATACTCAAATCACAGTAAGTTAATTATACCAAAGGGATTTCCTTGGTGAGTTTGCATCGTAAGAGTCCCCTGATGACCTGTATGCCTAAAGACTTGGTTGCCAGCCTGGGTCTGTTAGAGCTGGTGAAAGAAACCTTTGGGAGGTGGGGTGGAGTATAGGGAGGACAGTGGTGTGAGGAGCTCCAGAAGGCTAATGGGAATAGAAATGAGAGAGCCAAGACATGAGGCAGACAAGAATGGGCTCTTATACAACAAGGGAGACGGGAGATCTGAGATGGCAAGGGAGTCACCCAAATTGTTCCTGGGGTCAAATCCAAGTCCCAACCCTTTTTAAAAATATATAATCTATTTTTTTTTTTTTATTTCATCTACATTGGCGTTTTGGCTGCATGTATGTCTGTGTGAAGGTGTCAGATCTCCTGGAACTGAGTTATAGACAGTTACAGCCTGTCATATGGGTGCTGGGAATTGAACCTGGGCTCTCTGGAAGAGCAGCCAGTGCTCTTAACTGCTGAGCCATCTCTCCAGCCCCAAGTCCCAACTCTTAATGCAACAGACTCACGGGTTAAGGGCACCTGAGTGTCATCGTAAGCAAACGATCCCCATTCCTTCTCACTAATGGTAAAGGAAAAGGAGGAGGAGGAGGAGGAGGAAGAAGAAGAGGAGGAGGAGGAAGAAGAGGAGGAAGAAGAAGAAGAGGAGGAGGAAGAAGAAGAGGAGGAGGAGGAGGAGGAGGAGGAGAAGGAGAAGGAGAAGGAGAAGGAGAAGGAGAAGGAGAAGGAGAAGGAGAAGGAGAAGGAGAAGGAGAAGGAGAAGAAGAAGAAGAAGAAGAAGAAGAAGAAGAAGAAGAAGAAGAAGAAGAAGAAGAAGAAGAAGAAGAAGAAGAAGCACTCTTGCCTGAGGTCACCCAGCAAAGGAGCCTCATTTTGGTTTTGTGCTGGCTCTAAATGACCACCCATTTCCCAATTCTCCCACAGCTTTTACCCGCACATCCGGTTCCACCCTGGACCCCAGAGGGAACAGACTAGGAGTTCACACCCCAGAAGCTTGAGCCCTCTTGCCCCTCATTCCACCAGCCACAGTTGGGGTCCCCCAGCTCCAAAGAAAGAGATGACCAAGGCACCCTGCTTACAAGACTGCTGTTTTTAAAAAGTGTCGAAGCAATGCCAAGGCGTGTACGAGATAAGAACGGAGACAGGCTCCTGACAAACGCTGAGCTGCCAGATATTGAAGAATGACTACAGCGATTTATGGCCTGAGGGCCCAGCCCCGACAGGAACTGAAGTCGTAAGTGGGAACATGGACAGAAAATTCCCATCATCCCTGCCTGGGGAGAGGCCTGATATCTCCTTTACATATTGGGTGGGGGAGGGGTGGGGGAATAATTTCTGGGACCACACTGGGACCCCACGGGCCACCATGTGTTACTCATCTAGTTGGGTCTGGCATGCTCGGTATCTCCCTTGCTAAGAATCACCTGTGACCACTAACCATTACACCTGATCAGCTCACGTCATCCCAGGCCCTGGGGAAGAGCAGCGAGCAGAGGAGGGGAAGTGAGGGAGGTAAGGTAAACCTAGCATCAGGCAGGTATTTACTGAGGGCCACCCTGTGACTGGGACACCAGTGAGTCACAACGTCATGTCACAGGGACCGAAAGAAGGAACCAGGCCTGGACCCTAGGTCCCCAATTCTGGGGATGGGGGTCTCCCCCAAACAAGCCTGTCAGGAGCATGCCCCTTAGACCCTCTGAGAATTCCAGCCTGGCCTTCAGTACTTCCAACTCATCCTTAGGTGCCAGAGGCTCTCCTTAGAGGCCCCATATGGTTTTTAATTAAAATGGAACCTGTATCTCACAAGAGTTGGAACAATATGGAAAAACACAGAGGGCAAAGTTCAAGATGATGATCGTTCCTCAGAGACTTGAGAGAGCTGGCCAAGCTAAGGAAGCAGTTACCAGACTGTCCCATGGGTCCAGGTAACTCATCTCCAACTTCTGAGCCAACTTGTGCACTGATGTCACGAAGCTGTACACTTAATAGTGTGAATCACAATGCTATAGAAACAGTCTTAAAATCCAGACAAGCAATAGATTCTATGCATCAAATCCTCAATAACTGTCTAACTACAGGGGAGGAGCTGGAGAGGTGGCTCTTGGGTAAGAGCACCTGCTGTGCTCCCAGAGGATCAGAATTTAGTTCCCAGTGTTCATAGTTGTCTGCCAGCTCCAGGAGATCCAACACCTGCTTCTGACCCCTACAGGCACTGGCACACACATGCCATACATTTAGACAGACCAACAGACAGACAGACAGACAGACACACACACACACACTTTTTTAAAAATAATTTTTTTAAGATAGTGCCTAGTGAATGGGATGTTTACAAAGTTAAAATGAGAAGGTAGCACGTGTAATGGTACATGCCTTTAATCCCAGCACTCAGAAGGCAAAGGCAGGTGGCCTTCTGTGAGTTTGAAGCCAGTTTAAGCCTGCATTGAGAGTTCAAGGACCAATAGAGTTACACAGTGAAACCCTGTTTCAAAAACAAAACCAAACAACAACCAAACAAACCAAATATCTGACTCATGACCCTCACACACAGCTTAGGATTTCACAGGAAGAGCTCAGGTCGTGAAATGATAGTGATTTTCGGTTAGTGATTTTTTTTTTTAATGTATTTATTTGGGGTGGACCACTTGCCACAACTTGGGAATGGAGGTCAAAGGACAGCTTTCAGGAGTTAGCGCTAGCCTCATGCTGTGTGTGTTCCAGGGACCAAACCCAAGTCCTCAGGCTTGAGTGGCAAGTGCCCTCACCTGCTGAGCCATCCTGCTGGCCCCTCCGTATTTTTTTATTATCAAACGTGTTACCATCTCTCTATTGAGGATTGGCTGGAGTGCCCCCAAGTGTTCATATTTTGTCATAACACCCTAGGGACTGCAAAAGCTACCTTTGCACCCAAGCTTAGTCTTTGTCTGAAAAATATACATAATATATTGTATTCTATTATATATGATAAATTATATATCATATATCATATAATATATTGTATATCATATTATATATTATATCACTGTATATTATTATATAATCTATATCTATATATATCTATATATCACTGTGCTTTGACTGAGCCCCCACTGCTCTTCTTACTCCCCGTCTACTTTCACCTCACCCTGATAATTTTCCTACTTTCATGTCATATGTGTTTGCACATACACATGTATGTAGTTAAGTCTAGACTCTCTACATTTTTTTTTCTTTAAAAAGTGATACTTTGGGACTGGAGAGATGGCTCAGCAGTTAAGAGCACTGGCTGCTCTTCCAGAGGTCCTGAGTTCAATTCCAAGCAACCACATGGTGGCTCAGAGCCATCTGCCTTTTCTAGTACATAGCTGTGCGTGCAGTTAGAACACTCACACAAAATAAATAAATCTTTTTTTTAAAAAAAGAAGAGAAAAAAGTTATGTTTTCTTTTCTCTTTCTTATTTATGTCTATGGGTGTTTTGCCTACATATACGTCTGTGTACCACCTGTGTGCCTGTGCCCACAGAGTTCAAAAGAGGATATCAGATCCCCTAGAACTGGAGTTATAGATGGTAGTGAGTTGCCATGTAGGTGCTGAGAGCCAGTGCTCTTAGCCACTGAGCAGTCTCTCCAGCCCCTCTCATCCCTCCTTTCTCTCTCTTCTTCCATGTCTCATATATATTATGAGACATGGAAGTCTCATTATATAGTATGTTAATTATGTATTGTATATTTAAATACGTATCCCACATTTTATAAAATATATGGTATTTGTCTTTCCAAGCTTTTTCAATTAATGTGATGGTCTCCAATTCCATCCATTTTTCTACAAATGACATAATTTTATTCTTTTGGGGGGGGGAGCATTTTTTTTTTTTTTGTCATTTGGGTTCTTTATTTGTTTCTTCGAAACAAAGTTTTCTGTAGCCCAGGCTGTCCTTGAACTGGACAACTCCCCACGAGCAGGGATCACAAGCATGCACCACTACACTAAGTTTGTTCCTGAAGGAACCCAGGGCTGGGATGTAGCTCAGTTAGTCCACTACTCATCTGGCAGGCAGCAGCGCCAGCTTTGATCTCCAGTGTCCCGTAAAATGGGACACAGTGGCACATCCCTGTAATTCCAGCATTCAAGAGGATATCAGAAGGTCAAGGCCATCTTTTCATTATTCTTTACAGTCAAATACAATTCCATGGTGTATTTATGCCACAGTTTCTTTAGCCATTCATCAGTTGCTGTGTGCCCTTGGCTATCATGCACCGGGCATCAATAAACCTGTATAGCATTCTGGAATGCTGACATAGCTTCCTTGGGCGAGATATCCAGGAGTACTGTAGCTGGATCAAGTGGGAGATCTATTTTTAGAGTTTTGAGGAACCTGCATACTGATTTTCATAATGACTACAACAATTTACAAGCTTGAGATCTTGATTCCAAAGGGCAATTCTTTTGCTTTTCTTTTGTTGCAAGGCTACATTAAAAAAAAAAAAAATCAAACCTACACTAACCCAATGGGTCCCAAGTCCAGCTTCAGCCATGCCATGGTACTCTCCCCGAAGGTGCCAGAGAAAACTCAGCCGGGAACCATTCTATCTGCTCTGGATTCAGGTGCCAAGGCAAACGTGATCTGACTTTTCAAGCACTGTCATCACAGTGCCTGGGCTGCAAAATACTTTCACCTTAGTAATCAGCACAGTGGCTTACATCTGCTAGTCCAGCATTTGGGGAGCTGAAGAAGGAGGCTTAATGGTTCGAGGTCAGCCTGGGTTCCATAGTGATGAGACCATGTCTCAAAACCAAACCAAATCACATGGTGATAACTACAGTTAGCTCTTGGCAACCACACGGAGATGCACATGTCTGCTTTTCCTCGGTGTTTCGGGCGACCTTCGGATTGCATGTTCTTTTATTATCTTCTCCTTTCCCCTACTACGATGAACTTCCGGCATCTCCTATGTAGTTAACAGCTGGTCAGAAAGGGCTTGAGTCAAAGGCTTCGAGACTTGAACAGTTGGAAAGCACTGGCCAGAGGAAGGCTGGTCACAGCTAAGGTTTACTAAGAGCTTTATGGTGCCGGGCCAGTGCTGATGGTTTAATGTGAACTAACTCTCATTTGATCCTCGAGACAATCCGGGGGAGTTGTCGGTTATTATTAATTAGATGGCAAACCTGAAGCTCCAAGATTAGAGCTGCGATTCTGACCCACATCCCTCAGGTTCAAGTGTAGGCCTCCTAGGTACACTTGGGGGACAATATGGAGGAAGACATAAGAGAAAGTCTTCTAAGTAGGCAAGCGTCCAGTGACAGACTCGGAAGGTGACTGGCCTGGAGTTACACAGTGAGACCCTGATGAGAAAAAGGGAGGGAAGGGAAGGTTTCCACTCAGTCAGAGCAGCCCATTGCACAACCCTACCTCTGACACTAGCAAGGCAGTTCTATTTTTTTTTTAATCTCTCACTATCCATTTCTAGAAAGTGTGTGTGTGTGTGACACGCACATGTGTATACATGATTACCGCTTGAGACCAGAAGAAATCATCTAGTGTTTTCTGCCATCTTCCTTCACGGGAGTTTCACTAACCCAGGGGCTTGCTGATTTGGCTAGACTGGCTGGTCAGCAAGCCCTTGGGACCTGCCTGTCTCTGCCTCCCCTGCACAGGGTTACAGCTGCACAGTCCCTCACTTGGCTTTCGTTTGTTTTGTTTATTGTATCTGTATTTTGCTTGCATGGGTGTCTGTGCACAGCATGTGCACTGTCCCCATGGAGGCCCGGAGAGGACATCAGAGTCCCTGGAACTGGAGTTACAGACAGCTGTGAGCCTCCATTTGGGTGGTGGGAAGAGAACCTGGATCTTCTGTAAGAGTAACGTGTGTCCTTAACTGTGAAACACTCTCTCTCTCTCTCTCTCTCTCTCTCTCTCTCTCTCTCTCTCTCCAGCCCTCGATTTTTGTTTGTTTTGTTGTTTTTTTTTTGTTTGTTTTATTTTATGTAGGTGCTGGAAATGCAAAGTCAGGTCTTCATGTTTGCATAGTGAGCACTTAGCCAATGGAGGCATCTTCCCAGCCCACTCCGAAAATCCTCTTTTAAAAAATGTATTCTGAAGCTGGATAGTGGTGGCATATGCCTTTGGTCCCAGCACTCAGGAGACAGAAGATTTCTGAGTTCAAGGCCAGTCTGGTCTATAGAGTGAGTTCCAGGACAGCCAGGGCTACACAGAGAAACCCTGTCTCCAAAAACAAACAAACAAAGCAAAACAAAAATGTATTCTGTAGAGAAATGGTTTTCCCATCTCTGGGAGGAGACTCACCTCATAGCTCCTCTGCTCAGAAAGACAACTTCATAATCTCAGGTTAGAATGCCCAGCCAAGCTGCCAATACAAGCTCCCAACCTGCTTCAGGTAGAAGCCTCCTCCACAGCCCATCCAGGAGCTGGGGAGGTAAGAATACCCTGAGCTTCCCCAGCCTGGCTGCCTTCCAACTCTCTGGACCCAGCAGACATTGAAGGTTTCCGATTTAGCTGGGCACCACAGAGACGTCCGTGCACACTGAGATGGCTGCACACACAGGCCTCTCCTACCTTTGACCTTGGGGAATACAGTTCTCCTGCAGGGTATGCATAGTGGGGTCCCCTTAGAAATCCAGATCCCACCCCTGTGTCTTGCTGTCTACCGTCTCCCTCCTTCCCTCCAGGAATCTTTTGGTCATAGGAGCCAAGCAGAGTCCTTCTTGTAGGCAATCTCTGCCCACGCCAGCACACGTGGGAAACCCTCAAACACACTGGCCTTGACTGACAAATGCGGATACTTTCCAAGGCCAGGCAGCCCATTCCTCTCAGCCCTAGCTGTCACTGTGTCAAACTCTCATACTTAATTTTTCCAAATAGCACCTCTCTTCTGTCTTCCACAGGAAATGGCAGCTCTACCCTACCCTCCCTCCTCCCACCCCAGGAAACCTGTGGGTAAACACAGGAAGGGGAGGGGCTTCTGTTGCTCATGACCAGATCTTAGCAGTGGGAAGTTTGGCACTGTACCCTTGAAAAATGTTGCTGGGGAGCTTTCCCCAACTTTGTACAAGTCACTTCCGTCTTACTGAGTCTCGCTTTTCATGTTTCTTCAGGAGACAGTGATATTTATCCATTGGGCTTGTTCTGATGTTGTGTGTGACCCAATGAATTATAGAGCATCATCAGATCTGATGCACTAGGACTCCCAGCACAGACCTGCAATTCCTTCTCTGCATGACCATTTACAAGTCTCCTGACCTCTCTGTTTTCTTCCCTTCCCCTTCTTTTCCTTTCTCTTCCCTTATTTCAACAAGATTTCACTGTCGGGGGCTGTGAGAGATGGCTCAGAGGTTAAGAGCACTTCCAGAGGTCCTGAGTTCAATTCCCAGCAACCACATGGTGGCTCACAACCATCTGTGATGGGGTCCAATAGCCTCTTCTGGTGTGTCTGAAGACAGCTACAGTGTACTCACATACATAAAATAAATAAATCTTTTAAAAAAAAAAAAAAAAGAAAGAAAGAAAAAAGAAAAGATTTCACTGTCAAGGTGTAACCCCAAGCTGGCCTTGGACTCGCTATATAGCTCAGGCTGACCTCAAATTTGAGATCCTCTTGCCTCAGCCCTCTGAATGTTGAGAGTATGGCCTTGCCTCTGAGTCTGTTTGCTCAGCTGCCGCATGGAATTCAGAAGAGCTGAGGCTCCACAGTGCCTCGGTGGGGTTAGTAGAGTACAGAGAACCTAGCACAGTGCCAGGTGTGTGGTCAGAACTAGGTCCAGGCCATGTTCTGGAATGATGGAAGGAGAGTTGAGCTCCTGGGCTGACATTGATGGGGAAGGGGTGGGATCTTTCCTATCCCTGCCGCATCACCGTTTCAAGCCATGTTTTGGAAAATATTCAGTCTGGCTAGGATCCAAAGCCCCTGGGAACAGACAGGACATCCTGTCCCTCCATGCAGCCGTGCTGACTCAGGAAGATCAATCTGTGACCACAAAAACACAGATGGCTCTGACCTCTTCTGGGAAATCCACCAGGCTGAGCCCATTCAAAGACCCGGATCCTCCCTTCTAGGGCCTGATCCCAGCCTCTTGAGCAGAAGGTGGCACGCAGAGAAACAGAAGATCTGGTACTTAAGGTATGCCAGGCCAGGGTCACAGGCTTCACACGACCCTCCCATTTAAGTCAGACATCTCTCTTGTGTTTGCCAAGCCTCTAACTTCCCCCAGCCCAGGTCTGGACACTTTTCCAGCCAAGCTGGGCTCCAAACCACTAATTGGGCAACTGTTGACCTCAGAGTGGGTCAGACCCAGCAAGTGAGTTTGTTGAAGAGCATGGAATGTTTTGTTCTTTAGAATCCCAAGAATTAGAGCGAGCCCTCCCCATCCCGCAGCTCCAGCGCCCAATGCTCACAGCCATTTACTTGTTTTGTAATTTGGACAGGTTCCTCTGCCTCTCAGAGTTCCAGCCTGGTCCCCTCCCCAAGAACTTCACGACATCCATGGGGGGCAGGTGTCCAGTAAAGGAAGTTATTACTGCAAATAGACTGAATGCCAGACATAACGTAGTGTGGACATCGTATACATGAGGCCCTAGGTTCAATGTGTGTCTCCCCACACACAATCGAACTAATAAAGGAGGTCCCACCTCTCCCTGAGGACCTCAGTTAACAGATGCTCAAGGAGGGAGACATTTGCAAAGCTGGTGACACAACTTAGCTGCTCAGCTGGTGGAGGAGCTTGCAGCCAAGTGTGGTGGCCTGTGTTTGATCCTCAGGACTCCCAAGGTAGAGAGAAAAAAGGGACAAAAACCAAAAACCAAAAAAACCTCATTCACTAAAACGTTGACTTCTGACCCCTACTTGTGTACCATGTGCCACTGGAACACACATATTACATACACACATATCACACACAAACACAGACACACAATGAATGAATGAATGAAAATTTAAAAACAAATACCAACAAAATAAAAGGAAGCAAAAAAAAAAAAAAAACCTAAAATACTTTATCAGCTCCTTGTGGCCACAGGTAGTTTCTTTGAGCCTTGTAAAAATGGAAATAAAAAGTAGGAGCTTTGTGAGGGGCCCATTATCTTAGACACTCTGGGACCCATGGCTGGCAGACAGTAAGCCTTGGTAAGCACTAAGCATTTCTAACCATGCTGGTAATGTAACAACAGTCATAGAGAAGTGTTTCTCGTGAGTCACAGGGGACTCATATTTAGTGAGTGCCTACTACATGTCAACTGCTACCAGAAACCACAAACCTGAGTACACACACACACACACACATCCACGTGTACACATGTACTTAGGGAGGTAAGCAATTTGACTTTCACTTTTTTGTTTGTTTTTGTTTTTCGAGACAGGATTTCTCTATGTAGCCCTGGCTGTCCTGGAACTCACTTTGTAGACCAGGCTGGCCTCGAACTCAGAAATCCGCCTGCCTCTACCTCCCAAGTGCTGGGATTAAAGGCGTGCACCACCACTGCCCGGCTGACTTTCACTTTTTAAAAACTTGATTTTATAAAAAGCCAAAATGGATATAGAAATTCATATTATATTTAGAGCTTAAAGAGTTATGTCAAGCCATCTTTCTGGAGAGATGGCTCAGGAATGAAGAACACTTTCTGCTATTCTAGAAGACCAGGGTTCTACTCCCAGCACATGACAGCTGTCGATCATCTATATCTCCAGCTCCAGGGGACCCAATGCTATCTTCTGGTCTCCGAGGGTGCTGCACAGACACACATGCAGACAAAACACCCACAAGCAGAAAATACAAATAAAAATTAATTAAAAAAAAAACCGACTTATTTCAAGACAAGCATAGCACTCATAACTGTAATCACCTTGAAGATATAACACAGGAATCAGAGTCATCCTCAACTACATGTTAGTTCAAGATGGTCTGCGATACACGAGACCATCTCAAAAACAACAATAACAACAATTAAACTTAAAAAAAAAATAGAGGGTCCAGCAAGATAGTTTGATCAGTGGTGATACTTATTGCCAGGCCTGTGGACCTGGCCTTGACCTGCATGGTGGGCAGAGAGAATTCACACCTGTAAGTTGACCCCTGGCCTCCACAAATGTATTGTGATATGTGTGTGCTAACACACACACACACAAAATAAGCAAACATAATTTTAAAAGAGTATAGTTTGTTGCAAGGTGTGGTAGCGCATACCTGTACTCCCAGAACTTGAGAAGCAAAGGCAGGAGAATTGCTGTAAGTTTGAAGCCACCGTGTTCTACACAGTGAGTTACAAGCCAGCAAGGGGTACAGAGCGATACCCCTGTCTCAAAAGCAAAGGTATAGATACCTGTGAGCTGCATCTACATACTTACATATTTCTTTTAAAAATAATCTCTTGAGTCATGCCACAATCTCCAGTAAAGACAGTTGAGGTAAAGACAGCTTGCAACAACAGCTCGGGCGCTCCAAGCCATTGTGGCACACTAGCAAGGACACTCAGAGAGCAGCAGTTCTTTGCATCTTTCCAAGCCAGGATGCAGGGTAAGCTGACCTTTGGTGACCTCCTGCTCTGGAGTGGGTGATCACAGCTAGCAAACATTCCGAGTCACAGTGGACCAGATCTCTGTACATCATTCCTTGGAGCGCCAAGGGGCCCTTACACAAGGCTCACAACCTTCTTCTGTGTACATGGAAATGGGTCCTTTCAATGTGATGTTCCAGGTTGGTTACTTCTGAGTGTCCAAGACAGGAAAGAATACAGAAATTCAAGTCTCTGCTCACCTACTTCATTGTAATTGTGGACAGCTTCTGGTCCTTCCTTCATCCGAACCTGTCTTTTAACCCCTGAAACCAAAGAGACAAGCAGCATATAGTCTCTCTTCATTCGGGACTACACTGACATAGACATGGACTTGAGTCTTTCATCTTGGATCCTTTCTGAAATGGAATCTCCTGTTCTGTAAAGACCGTCTCGCCCATTGCCAAGAGTATAAGCATTATAAGGATGTGTGTGTGTGTGTGTGTGTGTGTGTGTGTGTAATATATATTACATATAAACATCTACAGAAAGATATATATAATATATATATATATATATATACACATACATATATGGGTATATGTTATGTATATACATATATATTTAGGTATATGACATGAGCCTAGAGCCTCATTGTCTACAGCTGCTCAGCAGGAGAAAACTCTTTCTCCTGTCTTGTTTATCTGACACCCTTCTGCCTGTCTTAAATTTTCACTAGGAGTGAGGAAGCTGACCATTGTTGCCAAGCTCATCTCCCCCTGCTGTCAGCATCTAGAAGTGCAGGCTGGGCTCCCAGGATCACCAGTAAACTGTTCATCTGGAGAGAGGCCTAATCTCAACACCTAGGCCAGCAGAGCTAAAGCGTTGCTAGAGAGGCTTCCTGCTATTTGTGCATCTTGAGAGAAGTTTCTTATTTTTGTCTTATGAGCCCATTTAGTCAGCTTTTTTTTTTTTTTTTTTTTTTTTTTGGCTTATGAAGACTATGTTAGTTACCTTTCTATTTCTGACAAAGCTACTTAAGAAGGGAAGAGTTGGTGGCCAGTTGTGGTGGCTCACACCTTTAATTCTGGCATTTGAGAAGAAGAGAAAAGTGGGGTCTCTGTGAGTTCTAGGCCAGCCTGGTCTATGTAGTGAGTTCCAGGATAGCCAGAGCTCCTGTCTCAAAAAAACAAAACACACACACACACACACACACACACACAAAGGAGGAAGAGTTTATTCAGGCTCACAATTCAGGGTACAGAGGCCATTAAGGTAGCTGATCATATTGTGTTCCTGTCAGGAAGCAGAGTGAGAGAAGTGAACATAGGCTGCTGCTTAGCTGCCTTTCTCCACAGTCCAGGATCCCAACCAGGGAATGGGCCCAACTAATGTCTTCCCACTTCAATGACCCACAGTTAAAGCAATTTCCTATAGACACACCCAGAGATCCATTTCGCGGGTGATTCTAGATCCTGTGAATTTGACAGATAACACTAACCAGCACAGGGATCTAGATGCTTTGGGAGTCTGAATGGCTTGACCAACGTCATACAATTTGAATTAAGATTAGTAGATTCTGGTGGATGGATCATGTCCTGTCCCCTGAGATGTCCTCTTCTTAGCCTCGGGAATTTGTGACTATCTCATGGAGTAAAAGACATGTTACAGATGTGATTAAGGACCTTCAGATGGTGAGATTATGCTGGGCTCTCCTAGTAATGGGCCCAGTGAAACTGTAAACATTCTTAGAAGTGAATGGCAGCAAGCTGGATGTGAGGTGTGTCCTGATCTTTTCTACTCAAGAGGCTGAGGTGGGAGAACTAAAAGTTCAAGACCAGCCTGAGTAACTGTCTCAAAAGCAAAACAATTTTTTTTTTTGAGACAGGATCTTACTTGTGGTCCTGACTGGCCAGCTGACCTCAAACACAGAGATTATTCACCTGCTTTCTACTCCCCTGGTGCTGGGGCTAAAGGTGTGCACCACAATGCCTTGATTTCCCAAATATTTGAATATGACTCTTATAAGAGACATGAGCACTTATGATCCCAGGACTTCCAAACTTGACACAGGAGGATTGTGGACTTGAGGTCAGCCTAGATTACAGCAAGTTCCAGCAGGGCCAGCTGGACTCTGAGGCACTATCCCAAACAAACAAGTCTCTCTCAGTCTCAGTCTCTCTCTCTCTCTCTCTCTCTCTCTCTCTCTCTCTCTCTCTCTCTCTCTCTTTTACACACACACACACACACACAGAGGATTCAGGAGTCAGTCAGCTGCAGTGGCAACATCAGAAACAAGATGACAGAGTGATGTAAGGAAGGCCATGACGGACCAAGTAATACCAGAAGCTTCTGCTGAAAAGGACAAGTACCCAGAAAGAAAGTAGCCTTGCTGGCTCCCTGATGTCTTTAGCAAAGCAACAAAATACATTTGTGTTATTTGAAGTCACCAGGGAGTAATTTGTTATAAGTGGAACAGGGAACTAACACTTAGATTTGGGCCAGAGGAGCAACAGGACACCTATTTAAATGTGAGTTACTGAGAAACAAACATTTCTAAAGTATGTGTCCCAAATGTTACATAAGGCACCTAGTCTTAAAAATAGACCTTTGTTTATCTGAAATTCAAATTTAACTGAGTGTTCTATATTTTATTTAGCAGCCTACAAGTTGGGGACTGGAGAGAACCGAGGATTGTTAGTCTCATGGCTTGTAACCTGGGTTGGTGGCACACACTTACTGTCTCAGGAGACAAAAGCACAAGAGTCATGAGTTGGGGGCCAGCCTCATCTACAGAGACACGCTCTATTAAAAACAAACAAAAACAGATAAACACTGTAAGACCACCACGAATGGAGGACCTCACCCAAGCCTCGGGAATTTGCGGCCACCCATTAACTGTAAGACACCAAACTTGATGTAATCAGCAAGAGGCATATTTTAATCAGTATACTGAAGTCAAGACCTGTAGCCCATGAAGGGGCAATGAGGTCTGACCCCAGGGCTTTGGAGACAGAGAGAATTTAAAGCCCAAAACCACAACTGGGGGGGGGGGTAAGGGAGGGCTATTGGAGAGTACCTGTGGAAAGTCCCAGCCCATTATTCAGTTTGTGACAGGGCACAAGGAACAGGCTATTCTCTAAGAGCCTATACGTAATCAGCCAAGTTCCTGGTATCCAGGATGTATGGGCACGCTGAGAACTCTCAGCTCAAACCCTATTAGTTCCTGGTACCCATAGCGCTTGGTCATACTGTCTTGAACTCCCAGCTCTGAACTCTATTCAATCTATCATCTATTTTGTCTTGTGGATAGCTAGTTTCCTAGGACCCAAAACGCAGAACAAGCTGATCTGCACTCTTGACTCCATCTGTGGAAGGTTTAAAAATTTTTAACTCTTTCAACACAATTCAGGATTCCCAGGATTCTACCTCACACTCTTCCCACATATGCAGTTTGACATCTGGCAAAATCCACGTGTCCTTATGTCCCTGAAGGTCACTTCCCACCACTCTAGGACCCCACTTAGCCGTACCGTATGGTAAGGATGAGGGAACTTAAGGTCATTCCTTTGAATCTGACATTCTCTTGGACAGATGGAATTTCTCTCTAGAAATGGTCTGTTGTCCTTATTCTACCTGAGAGAGGAATCTCAGAGATTTGCCCCTAAAGTACAGTTGCACAAACCATGGGTATGTGCGATGAGGGTAGTTAACGGGCCAGGCGTGGAGCTAGTAACTCCCTTTGAAACTACTGTTGTCTGGAGACAACATTGTGAGCCCCACAACAGAAATTAGTTAGTTTCTGAGTCAGGGTCCAAGGCCAGAATCGTGTTATTCATGAAGAAATTGAGGCCAGAAGGCTAGGGCACTTGGCCAAAGTGGCTTAGCTGATGGCATACTGACAACAGGCAGCCAGTCCAGATGTCAGCTGAGGACCGAGTAGTCCTGCAAAATGATAATCCTGAGGTCTAGCTCTGAAGCTGGTTTCTTTGCCACTTCTCTGTCACAAAGCAGGGGGATTTGGGGAAAAAAACGACGACTTAATGAGAAAATGATGTAGAACACTAGGCATATGGCAGTATGTTCCAGGGAAGCAGCTGCTTTCCTCCCCCAGGCCTCAGTTTCCCCCACATCCACATTCCCAACTCAGCTACACAGCCCGGGCCACCAGGTGGTGATAAGACCCAAGCCAACGCTGCAAAGTTCACTCATGCGCACTCCCGGATGGGCACCGCCTACACGCGACTCAAACGTCACTTCCGGCGCGAGGGCCGGGCCGGCCGGCTGGGGAGTGCGGGTCTGTTCTGCACGCGCTGCCAGCCGAGGCTCCTGCCGCCGTGACCCGCGCTCCGCCCGCCGCCGGGCTGGTGAGTGCCCACGAGCCCGTGTGTGCCCCGAGGGGCCAGAGATAGGGACCGGAGAGGGCGAGACCGCCGGAAGTGGGCCAGAGGGGCGGGAGACCCCAGGAAATGGGGACACCTGGGGAGGGGGCGAAGACCGGAAGTAGGGGCCTTGGACCGCTGTCAGCGGCTCGGAGGTCTCTGGGGCTCCGAGAGAGATGGCTTCCTGCCTCCTGTTGTTGTGGACGAGAGGGAATGCTCCAGAGAGAGAGAGAGAAAGAGATGACTCCAGGTGGGGAGGATGTCAGGCTTTATCTTTTGTCCATCATGTCGTTCCCCAGGCTGACAGCCACAGCTGAGCCCTTGGGGATACAACAGGAAGCTGCAGGTGAAAGAGATGATGAGGCCAGGGTGGGGCTTGACACTTCTTCGCTCTGCCTCAGTGGACAGGGCTTGCCATACTCCCCCTGATGTTTACTGGGTGCTGTCATGAGCCGGCACTGGGTCTTGTGTTGACTCCACAGGCAAGTTCCCTGGCCTGTTGCGATTCACATTGTAGGAGGTCAGCTCCCTCCTTTGTAAAGTGGAAACTGATGACAATCAGCTCGCTCAGTATTGGGATGGTGAAATGTTTAGTTCAGTGGTAGAGTGGTGCCTTGTATGTGCAAGGCCCTGGGTTTTATCTCCAGCAACAAACACACAGGAAGAAATAAGAAAACTGATGTACAGTGCGGAGCTTGATTCAAAGCAAACCCCTCAAGTATGTCTGACCTCTTTGCATCAGTCCACCGTGATGTAAGCTGCATGAAGCAAGGCTTTATTGTTTTCTGCTGTGTCCCTAGCATCAGTCAGCACAGTGCCTGACACGTACAGGAGACGAGCAGGAATTCTTTGACAAATGAACGGGTGGGAACTGACTCTGAAGGGTTTCCTGTAAACATCGGTGACATGGAGCAAACGTTTCTGACGACAAATAGGAACCCAGTGCTGTGGGAACCTGGAGGAACTCACCCTGAGGAAGCCGGGGGGGGGGGGGGGGGGGGGGGGGAGGAGGGGGGAGGGCTTTACAGAATAGATCACATCACAGTTGGGCCTTGAAGATGGATGAGTTGTCCCGTTGGCAGCTAACATGGAGAGGAGTATTCATTCATACAGAGGATGTCAGATGTGTGAGATATTTCAGGAATGGTGGGTTATTAGTTTGTCTTCCCTGTCAAGGGAAGGAGAGACAGGAGAGGGCCTTTGAAGCTAGTTCTATAGCTTGTGGCACTGCAATCAATCTCAGGCAACAAACTGGGATTCCAGGCACCTACCTGTTGGAAACAGGTTGCCATGGAAACAGCCCAGGGTGGATCCCCTGAGGTCAGGATTGTCCTATCCCTTGCTCTGCACACCTCTGTAAGGTGCATTAAAATAAAATATTTATGATGTGGGGCCTATATGTTTTAATAGCTTTTTAGGTGCTACATTCAGGTTAATGAACAAGACCTAGGTATCACACACTGATTACCTACACACATGTCAAGAATGGGAGATGTGCTAGTCCACAGAGCTCATACCCGGGCAGCTCAGACAGTTTGGAGGCCAACTTCAGCATGTCACTGTCTCCTCTAGCCTGGATTGTTGGTGAACTTTCTACACTAGTGGTCCCCAACCTGTGGGTCATGAATCACAAAGACCATTGGAAAACACAGATAGTGACATTACGATTCATGACTATCAAAATTACAATTATGAAGTAGCAATTGAAATACTTTTATGATTGGGAATCACCACAACATGAACTGTATTAAAGGGTCGCAGCATTAGGAAGGGTGAGAACCACTGCTCTAGATCATCACTTCCCTGCAGTTCATTTTAAAAATTAAAGTTACTTCTCACTAGCACTTTCTGGAATGTGTGGGTGTACATGACATGGCACACACGTGGAGGTCAGAGGTCAGCCTTGAGTTGGTTCTCTCCCTCCACCTTTACATGGGTTTTATAAGTTTTGGAAAGTTCATTTCCACGGTTTGAACGCAGGTAGCCAGGCTGGGGCTGCAAGTGAGCCAATTCTCACCCTTCATGGATACTTGAGACGGTAGAGTTGTCCTTTTAAGTAGAAATTGGATCATGTCAAACCAGCTCTGCCTTACTTCAGCACAAAAATTTGAAGTTCTCACGGGCCTAACGCACCCTAGCCACTGGCCCCCAATAGGCCTCTGAATCCACCTGCTTTCTCTCACCTTGCTTCCTTCAATCTAGCTACACTGGGCATCTTGCTTCTCAGAAAAGCCAGGTATTTTCAGATACCTTCAACTGTCCATATCATATGTTTGGCTTATCCTCTCTTCTCATCTTTGCTCAAGTGTTACTAGGGGAACCTTCCCTGACGGCACTATTTAAAACTGCAAACCTGATCCCACCTCCCGCTTTTCTTCTTCATGATAATGGACTGGCTATTCTGGTTAGAAATGTCTCCCATCTCCACTGGCACAATGAAACAGATTTTTTTTTCTTTACGTCTGCAACCCCAGTGCCTGGAAAAGAACCTGGCACATCATAAGTATTTGATATTTGCTGGGTGCATGTGTGTCATCCACTTAGGACTTAGGGTGAGTCTATGTGGGTTGGGAAGAGCCGGAGGAGGAACATATCATTGAGAGGGACCAGAATATGCACAGAATGAGGATATACCTTTGGAAGCACGTGCAAGAAACTGGTGGGGCTAGAGGTTGGAATTCGAGATGGAACTTGCAACCCTAAGATATGGAGGGAGTGGTCTGCTTGGCCACTGGCTGCAGTCGACCAGGAGTTTAGCCAGGGCGTTACAGGTATGTACAAGATCTTTGAGATGGCCCTGCTTTCCTTGTTGAGCATGAGATGGAAGATCAGTGTCCACTCATGGACAGAGGCTTAGGTTTTGCAGCCAGGGAGTCCTGCGGCTAGCTTATTCCCAGGATACCTCCTTTGTTTTCCATCCAGTAGGGAGTTAGTGCAGGCTTTCCCAGTATCAAGCAAGCCCTAGTATCAATGGACGGACAGGCAGTGTGTGGAGTTTATTGGAGTATCTACACAGGCAAAGGGAAGGCAGATGACAAAGGAAGAACCTTCAGTCTGTAATGCAGGTCTGGCCCCTGTGAAGGAGGTTTAGGCAGGAAGAATCTAGCCAGAGGGACAGAGACCTTGAACTGCAGTTGCCTCTTGGAGCCACACATGTCTCTCTTGGTCACTCACTGGCTGGGAGAATTGAAGGGTGTTTGTACAAAGCCTGGCCTTAAGTGGATAATGTGTCTCTGAAAAGACAACAGCTGGGCCCTTTGGTTCTGTTTCCTTAGCAGCAGATCTGACACATTTCCATGATCACTGTAGTAAGTTACATTGTAAAAATAAAATTCAAGTAAGCTGAACATGATGTCACATACATGTAATCCCAGCATCTAGAGGCTGAGACGAGAGGTTGACAAGTTCCAAATCATGTTGAGCTACATAGTGAATCTCAAAACAAACAAACAAATAAAAACCAGTATAGTTTTTAAAAAATTTTTCTTAAATGTCCAGTTGTTCAGATCTATTTCTTGAAGATAACTGTTGGTAAATTTTTTATCTCCTTCCACACAAATCTGATTGTTTTCTGTATTCTGGCTTTTTCCTCCTCCATGTCAATTCATGAAGACCTGTGTCTGTCTGTATCAGTTTCTCTCTCTCTCTCTCTCTCTCTCTCTCTCTCTCTCTCTCTCTCTGTATGTATGTATGTGTGTATGTGTGTATGTGTGTATGTGTATGTATGATGTCAGTGTTGGGTGTCTTTCTTTATCAATTATTAATTTGCATGGGACAAGGTGGGGCATGTTTATGCCACAGTGTGGATGTGAAGATCAGAGGACAACTTGTGGGAGCCAATTCTCTTCTTCCACCACGTATGTTCCCGAGATCAGACTCCCATTGTTAGGCTTGGTGTCTTGCTGGCCTTCCAGCTTAGACAGTCTAATAACCTGGAGCTCACTTGCTCCACAGTCTGCTTGGCCAATGGGCTTCAGGGAGCCTCCTGTCTCTACCCGATGCATCCCCAAGCACTGAGGCTACAGACTCACAGGCAGCTCTCCCTGGCTTTTCTGTGGATACTGGGGATCAAAACAGTGCTCACTGGACCATCATCCAGCCTAGTTTTGAATTTCAGTATTGACAAACTGTTCTGTAGAAGGGTTCAATTTATATTCTCACCAGTATTTAAGACTTTTTCCCCTCTTTTTTGGTACTGGCTTTGAATCTTAATGGTGCTTGTTTGCATTCACATTTGTGTAATGATGAGTTGAGCCTCTAGATTCTTCCAAGAAGACATAGTGTTTAGCTGTTGGATGTGACTTAGGCATGTGACTCAGATCGTGATCATTCCTCCTAGGGACTCACCTCCCTGAGGTAACGTCAAAAAACCTCCCAGTCCCCCATTTCCCCCTCCTGGGGTTCCATGTGAACAATGCTTCACCTTCAAAAATTACATGCATACATGCCAAGGAGAGGGTACAGAGACAGATGGGGTTAATTCTTTCAGCTTTCTGTGGGTTCTTGGGATCAGACTGTGGTTCTTAGGGTTGTATGGCAAAAGTTACCTGTCACACCATCAACCAAAGGTGCGTGTTCTCTCTGTTTCTCTCTGTGTCTCTGTCTGTCTGTCTCTGTCTCTGTCTCTGTCTCTCTATTTCTCTCTCTCTCAGCAGGATTTCTCTGTGTAATAGCTGTGGTTATCCTAGAGCTCACTTGTAGACCAGGCTGGCCTTGAACTCATATAGCTCCTCCTGCCTCTGCCTCCTGAGTGCCGGGATTAAAGGCATGCATCACCACCACTGGCTTCATGCTTCATGTTCTTAACCTCACTTGTGGCCTGTGTGTCAGCAGGGACCCTGATAGCTAATGTCAGAAGAAAGTGACTCTCTGAGAACCAGCCCCTCTGTGGCCTCACTCTCCGAAAATGAGCTGCCACCGCCTCCGTCGGAACCTCCTGGCTATGTGTGCTCACTGACAGAAGACTTGGTCACCAAAGCCAGGGAAGAGCTTCAGGAGAAGCCCGAGTGGAGACTCCGGGATGTGCAGGCCCTTCGAGACATGGTGCGGAAGGAATACCCATACCTGAGTACCTCGCTGGATGATGCCTTCCTATTGCGCTTTCTGAGGGCCCGAAAGTTTGATTATGACAGAGCCCTGCAGCTGCTGGTCAACTACCATGGCTGCAGGCGGAGCTGGCCAGAGGTCTTCAGCAACCTGAGGCCATCAGCCCTGAAAGACGTTCTCAACTCTGGATTTCTCACGGTGCTGCCCCACACGGACCCCAGGGGCTGCCATGTCCTCTGCATCCGACCAGGTATTTGGGAGTGTCTCTGGGATGGGTCTGTCCTTTACCCTGTTTCCTCTCATAGTCCCCCACTTCCTTGTTTTAGTGAAGGGTCTTTTCTTTTTGCTTTTGGCTTTTTAAAACAGTCCAGGCTGATCTCAGACTCACCGTGCAGCAGAGGATGATCTTGTACTTCTGACCCTCTTGCCTCTACCTCTCAAGTGCTAAGATTTTAAGTGTATATCATCATGGCTGGCCTCAAAGCTCTTTTGAGTACAGATGGCAAAACCATCCTCAAGACTACCTAAGGACAACAAGGAAGCCTTGACTTAATGAGGCAGAAATAGCTCCCAGATCTACCGAATCGAAGATGCCACCAGTATGACCAGAACATGGACCCCAGGGCACAGGCCTCCAGCCCTGTCTGTGCTTGGCACAGATAGCTTCTTCATACTTTTCCTCCAAAGGGCGGCAAAGTAAAATCTGGCCCCTGTCAGCTCTCAGGCCACCTGGCTTCCGAGTGAGCTTCTGTCAGTGCAAACTCAGATTTCCAAAAGAGAGTGCGGTAGGCTCAGGAATCTTGGTCACAGATGCAGGCACAGTTGCCCAACCCCTCCCAGCGCCTCCTCTGAGTGGGCTGAGTACAGGTCTGAGTGAGCCGGTGTGGGCTGGGCAGAAGCCTGGAAAGACGCTTGTTCTCTGCCTCCCTCCCCCTCCTCTCCTCTGTTGGGTTAAACCTCGACAGAATTCACTTTATTTTTACCTTTTTTTTTTTTTTCAGTGTTGGGAGTAACCCTGGCTCACACCTGCTGGATAGGACTGTACCACTGAGCTATGACCAAAACCCCTTGATTCATTTGCTGATACCAGCACTTCATAGTGGTTCTTGGTGTAGCTTCCTTTTTAAAAGCCACATCTTTTTCTTCTCTCTCTGTCTGTCTCTGTCTGTCTCTGTCTCTGTCTCTGTCTCTGTCTGTCTGTCTGTCTGTCTCTCTCTCTCTGTCTCTCTCCCTCCCTCTCCTTACTTACTTATTGAGATGAGTGTTTTCTATGTAG
Source organism: Arvicanthis niloticus (assembly GCF_011762505.2). Classification (NCBI taxonomy): domain Eukaryota; kingdom Metazoa; phylum Chordata; class Mammalia; order Rodentia; family Muridae; genus Arvicanthis; species Arvicanthis niloticus. The sequence goes on from NC_047659.1 coordinate 132,807,819, forward strand.
CCCTAGCTTTCCTGGAAGTTGCTATTTAGAACAAGCTGACCTCAAACTTAGAGATATTCCTGCTTCTGCCTCCCCAATGCTGGGAAAAGCATTTGCCCAACTTTAAAAAAAAAAAAAAAGAACAATACATCTTTTTAACATTCCACAGAGACCTGTGGTAGACTCAGAGATAAGTAAGCATCACCACATCTGCTTATTCCTCTTTCTGACCCACTGACGGCACTGTTCAAACAGTAGACTGGAGGTGGCCACTTAGGTATCAGGAAAGAAAAGCATGGTCCTGCCCCATCTGTCGGCTCTTCTCAGGTCTTTGGCAGTCATTTACAGCAAGGGAAGAACATTTAAAATTGTGACCCTAAGAGAAAAAATGTAAAAGAGGGAAAATGTAGAATGTTTTAGCCAGTGAACTCCAGCCTTGTGATTCCTAACTCTGTCTCCTGGGCACCCGGGCAGTTGAGGCAGGGGCCTTCACTCCACTCACAGCCTGCGGCTCCCTTCATTGCAACACCCAGGAGAGATGAGCGTTAGATGACAGCACCCCTCCTAAGCAGGCCACGCAGTGAGCACGCTGGCAGCCTCTGCCTGCAGTCACCTGAAGGGTGTTTGCTGAATAGCTGCCCCCAGGTTTCCCTCCTGGAAGCCTCTCATGTCCTTGTAGCCTTTTATAAACAATCCCTACAGTCTAGACCCTTCTCTTCCCGTACCATGTGCCAGACAGCTGGAGCGCTTTACCTGCTGTGCTAGGCACTTTCCGAAATTAGGTGTTTATTTTAAAATAAGCAGTGCAGATTTCTGAGCACCAAGAGACCTAGAAAACAGCCAGCAAGCTTTGTCCTGCTGCTGTGAGCTCACCTCATAAAAGTGTTATCAGATGGTCAGATGCACCTTGCTGGCCGAGCCTCCTCCTGGCTCGTAGCTAAGCTTATGAGATGACTTCTGTCCTTGTGTTTGGATGAGGTCTGGACTTCTCCCTGCTGCCCCGCCTTCTTCGGGAGAAGCCTCCCTGTGAAGTTGTAGTGACGGGCTCCACTTTGCCTTTTTCTAAGTGTTTTTGAGATAGATGTGATCAAAAGATTCTATGCTACATAGAGCAGGCTTAATTCACATGAACATTAATCACCAAGTTTGGCAAAGATTGGTTATGAGAATTCTGCATAGGGCAGGTGAGAGAGCTCAGTAGGTAAGAGCACTTGCCCCCACAGGCCTGATTCAGATCCCTAGAACCCAAGTAAAAGTGGAAAGTGTCAATCCAGGAATGTGTTCTGACTCCTTCCCGTACATGCTCTATAGCACGTGTGTCCCCTTACACATAATTGGGTGCATGTATTATATACACATACCCAAAAACATTTTTAAAAAGAAAATTATTTTGTGCACATTAAATATCCACTGCTAGCAAAGTGAACTTTTGTTTATTAATGTATTCTATGATTTCATATATATATATATATATATATATATATATATATATATTTACTTTGATCATAATCTCCCATTCTCCTCTATTACCCCTCCCTCTGAATTCCCCCAAGCTCCTTCTTCCCAAGAAGCCCTCAGTGCTCGTGCCCACCCCCACCGGCCCCCACCCCCTCAGGGAATGGGTGGGTGGGAAGAGCCTGCTGCATTTCAGTAGAGTTGCTTATATCAAGAGCATAGGTTGGGGATTATTTACCTGAGCATGGGGATCTTACCAGTGGCCACATAATTGAGGACTGGGGACCCCTCCCCAGCATTTAGGGGTGATTTTTTTTTTTTGAGACAGGGTCTCATGTAGCCCAGGCTGGCCCTTAACTTTCTATGTAGCTGAAGAAGACCTGAACTTCTCCCAAGAGCTGAGGGTGCAGGCATGAGCCACAGCCCCTGTCATAAGGTCTTGGTAAGGATTTTCTTGACAATAGTAGGCACCAGCTGGGCATGGCGGCCCATGGCGGTTAGCCCAACACTCAGAAGGCATACTGAAAGTTCAAGGGCAGCCTGGGCTACAGAGTAAGACTGTCTCAACCCCCTCATCCCAGCCAGAAAAGTAGTGACTGAGAGTCAACAATACCATTGTTGTGCCACCCCTTTTCCCAAAGAGAGGAATCATTAAATATGCAAATATTAATGAAGCATGCATTCTGCAAGGAGGAGTTTGAGGAGAGGCCTTGTAGAACATGGCTGTGCTCCATCCTGCCACACTGCCAGAAGTGTGCATGAATGGGGGCTCACTCTTTATGTGGCAAATGACAAATGCCTGAAAGCCAGCTTGGACCACTTGAAACGAGAACTCCTTTACTCAGGCAACATCTGGGTTCGGTTAGACTTGGGGGGACTGGACTCGAGAGGTGATTCCACCTTTGCCAGCCTTGGCTTGGGCTTCGTTGTCAGAGCAGCTCAGGCCTTCATGGGCCCTGGATTTCAGATCCTGCAGCATCACTGCTGTGAGAGGGAGGAGAGCTTCCCCTTCCCAAGAACCACACCCTAGATTAAGTCTGGCTCTGTGTGACCTAGCAAGAGTGTCACACCAGCTCGGCCAGCCAGTCCCCATCTCTCACCCACCCTGGAGTCGTCAGTCAAGTCAGTTCTGTGCAACTTGTGTGTCCAGAATGAACAGTCATTGTGGTGATGTAATAGCACTTGATAGTAGGAAGCAGAGGTGGCCAGGAGGGCAGGTGTCCTTACCTGTTTACTAAGCGACAGAGGCTCAGAGTGCTGAAGCATCTTGCCTAAGGTCACACAGCTAGTAAAGGTCGGAGGTTGCCACGTCTGACTTCACAGCCCAGGCTTTTAACCTCTAGAGCCATCGGGGCTTTTAGCCCCAGATGCCAGCTGCCGGGCAGGACCATGGTGCGGAGTACCATTCTCTTCCATTGCAGAGCTGAAGACTCGTCTTTCTCTGAGCGCTTGTCTGTATTCATTCTGTAACACTGTCCATCTCTTGTAACCCCAGACAGATGGATACCGAGCAACTACCCCATTACCGAGAACATCCGAGCCGTATACTTGACATTAGAAAAACTCATTCAGTCCGAGGAGACCCAGGTGAACGGGATCGTAATCCTGGCCGACTACAAGGGAGTGAGCTTATCAAAAGCATCTCATTTTGGGCCTTTTATAGCCAAAAAGGTGATTGGCATCCTTCAGGTATGGCCCCTGGTCACCACATGCCCCTGCCGTGGGGCTCTGCTTTCCCCTCAGCCCTGTCCACTTACTACCATCTCATGGAGGACTACACAGACCCGACCTTCCACAGGCAGTGAGAGTAACTTCAGTTCTTTGTGCCTGCAGAAGGAACTTCTTATCTGTGCTTAACGGTTCACAGAGCCCTGTGCTGTCATTACAGATCAGTCCTTCATGGAACACAGTGAGGCAGGCAAGAATTGATTTTCCTTTTTGATGGATATGGCAGCTGAGACCTAGAGAACATACATGCACATCCCTGCTCCATGTGCCACAGTTATGGAAGGCTGAGCTCTTGTTCACTGGGCTGCCCCGTGGGTGCTGCCTCTTGTGAGTTGTGAGGTGCCCGAGGCTCAGCTGCCCTTCCCTGGGTCCACAGAGTCCAGGCCCCTGCTGTGAGTTGACTCACTTAAACAGACCACTTCTGTATTTTGGTCATCATTTTATTTTGTTTTTTTTTTTGAGACAGAATTTCTTGTAGTCCAGGCTGGCCTCAAACTTGATATATAGCCAAAGATTGACCTGATCTTCCTGCCTCATAGCTCCACCACTGTAAATTTGAATGTCTGATCTTCCTTAGCTTCTACCATTTTTCTTTCTTTTTTTTTAAACTAAAGATTTATTTATTTTATTTGTATGAGTACACTGTAGCTATCTTCAGACACAGCAGAAGAGGGCATCAGATTCCATCACAGATGATTGTGAGCCACCGTGTGGTTGCTGGGAATTGAACTCAGGACCTCTGGAAGAGCAGTCAATGCTCTTAACCACTGAGCCATCTCTCCAGCCCAAAGCATTTCTTTTTTGAATAGACCTAGAGCTCTGCATGTTAGGCAATGGCTGGACTGGAGCCACAGTCCAGCCATTTAAAAACAAACACCCACTTTTTATTTTGAGACAGAGTTTCCCCAAGGAGCCTAGGCTAGCCTTGAATTATTCTGTATATTATTTACTTTTTTGTTGTGATGATAAGATACCATGACCAAGGCAGCTTACAGGAAAAGAAGTTTATTTCTCATTTGGCTCCAGAGAGATAAGAGTCAGTGATAGCAGGGAATCCTTGTATCAAGGATCAAACCTTGTAGCCGGACAAGAAGCTGAAAGAACAAATCAGAGAGCAAGAATAGTGTGGGGTTGTGTGCTCTCAAAACCTATCCCCAGGGCCATGCTTCCTCCAGGAGGCCACTTCTCAACTTCTCAAACAGAGCCACCAAGTGGGACCAAGTGATGAGTTGCCCAAGCCTATGGGGGACATCTCATTCAAACCACCATACTCTGTATTCTAAGCAGGCCTTGAACTCATAACCCTCCCACCTTGGCTTCCTGCATAGCTGTGATTGCAAGCTTGAGCCACCCAGAGAGGCTAAGGAAATGTATCTGACTGTGTAGGTCACCAGATCCCTCCGGCTCACGTAGTGTTCCCAAGCAGCCCTGCTTCACACCATGTCTGACACACCCTGGGGAATGGGCTTGGGGCAGCTCCGACCTGGGAGGGCTATTGTTTTCCAGCTCTTCCTCTGTGAACCTGGGCCTTTGCTTGCTTCTATGAGAGCGGCTCCCCACCCCTTTGCCTAGCTCTTCTGACCCAGACCTTCTCACGATTTATCTTCCTGTCTGTTCAGACCAGGGCTGGCTCTGAGGAGGCAGTGAGAGTCAGACCAGATTGTCGCTGGGCCTATTATGGTTTAGATGGGAAGGGGAGCTGCGGAGGGGATGGTATATAGATATTAGGGATGTTCTAACAAGGTGCTCTTCCCCCACACAGGATGGCTTCCCCATTCGAATAAAAGCAGTTCACGTAGTGAACGAACCTCGGATATTTAAGGGCATTTTTGCCATCATAAAACCATTTCTCAAGGAGAAAATTGCAAACAGGGTAAGTGACATCCTTTATACGTGATACTTTAAAAAAAAAAAAAAAAAATTCCCTCTCCCAGCACTTGGGAGGCAGAGGCAGGTGGATTTCTGAGTTTGAGGCCAGCCTGGTCTACAGAGTGAGTTCCAGGACAGCCAGGGCTACACAGAGAAACCCTGTCTCGAAAAACAAAACAACAACAACAAAATTCCCTCAATTTTTTTTTCCTCACCTGATTTATTTGTGACACCTAGAATAACAACATTTTTGTCCAGAAACTAATTTGGAAAGCATATGGTACAGATAAACATGTTCCATCCTTTTTCTCTGGGGAAGATGGAACTGGTAAGAATAGGGTGAACAGGACCAGGATGTTGTGTTTACAATGGAGCCTCATGTAGCCCAGGATGAAGATGGGATTTTTATCTTAGACTGCCTCTCTGCTATCTAATCTACTGAGACTTCCTGGTCTCCTGGCTTATCCAGGATTGTATTTTATGTGTAAGAGGGACTAGAAAAAGGAAAGAGTAGCTCACAAAGCAGCTGGATTGATGGATCCAGTCGATCATTGCTAACTCTTAGTCTCATGCCTGCTTGGTGAGTGATCTACCATACTCCGCAGCCAGCCCTAGATGACACTTAAAGAAGAGTCTTCCTTTCTGAGCCACACGGGCCCCTCCTCTGTCCATCTCTCTCAGGACCACTGATGGAAATGTGGTTGGTGTCTTTATTCTCCTTCCCACTCAGAGACATTGAGGTCACTCCAAACACTGGGTTCACTTTCACACTTGGTCTTATGTTTTTAAAGATCTCTCTCCTTTTTTTTGTTTTTGTTTTGGGGGCTTTTTGTTTGTTTGTTTGTTTGTTTGTTTTTTGAGACAGGGTTTCTCTGTGTAAGCCTGGCTGTCCTGGAACTCACTCTGTAGACCAGGCTGGCTTCGAATTCAGAAATCCACCTGCCTCTGCCTCCCAAGTGCTGGGATTAAAGGTGTGAGCCACCACTGCCCAGCTTTAAAGATCTCTTAATTTTAATGTGTGTGTGTGTGTGTGTGTGTGTGTGTGTGTGTGTGTGTGTGCGAGCTCTCTTCTGAGAAGAGAGCATTGGATTCCCCTGGAATTGGATTTGCATGCCTGTTGTGAGCCGCCTGAAGTGGATGCTATGAGTGGAACTCAGGTCCTCTGGAAGAGCAGTAGACGCTCTTCGTTTCTGAGCCATCTCTCCAGCCCGCTTTCATATCTTTTCAAAAAGAAGCATACAGAAATAGATCATCTCAAGACTGTAAGAGCTAAAACTTAGAATCTGAGTTCAGATTCCCAGGCCCTTCCCGTTAGCAGAGTGGGGTGGCACCTGGTGTGAGTGGTTTTTAAGTCTCCTTGGTAATTTTGCTGTTAAGACTTGAGAAGTTCTGGCTGGGTGTGAGCCCCTGTTGGTTCCTGTCCTATCTTTCTGTGCTATGATAAACACCCAACAAAAGCCACTTAAGGGACAAAGGGTTTGTTGACAGTAGCTTGAAGTAACTGGTTGAGTTGCATCCACAGTGAGAAGCCAGGGCTTGCTCTCTCCATTTTATGCAGACCAGGATCCAGCTCTCACCTCAATTGACCTAATAAAGATAATCCCTCACAGGCATGCCCAGAGTCCAGTCTACCAAGGAATTCAGTCACTGTGACAGTTCACAGTACCCATCACAGCTCCTAAAGACTCTATCTGCAGACAGGTTGCATCTTTGAAATCCTCTTCTGTGGTCCCCATGCTGCTCATGTATTCCCTTCAGGGCTCACTCATTCAAAAGTGTAATCAACCAACTTCTAGATGGTATGAAACACGGAAGAGCAGGCCTAAATCCCTGCCCAAAGATCCTCACACTCGGGAAAGATGCTCCAGAGAATGGAGTAATAGTAAGATGAAGGGCTTGTGCACTTGTTGGGTAGTGAGAGCTGGTGCCATTGAGACTTGTGAGATGAGAGTAAGCCATACAGCAACTGGGAGACCAACACAGTATAACGCAGAGGCACAGGAGGGATGCCCAGCATGCTGGAAGAGCAGGTAGGAAGCTGGTGTGGCCAGGGCTAAGTGGTAGGGAGACTGATGGGTGAAGCCTGAGAAACTAAAGGGCCTGTCTGTGACAGGCCTGGTGGCCCCACAATAAGACTGTACATACAGTGACATTACCTGAGCCATACTGAACAGCCATACTGTTCTGGGTCAAGGCTCCAGCTTGAGAGGCCAAGTAGAAGGCTGATGGGAGGCTCTGAGAAATGATGGTGGCACAGGACTGGTCGGGTGGTAGTTGTGTCATGGCTGGACTGACGGTCCACTCAGTGGGGTGTGCAGTGGGGGATTAAGATGTTACAGGCAAGCCTGGCGGTGGTGGCGCACGCCTTTAATCCCAGCACTTGGGAGGCAGAGGCAGGCGGATTTCTGAGTTCGAGGCCAGCCTGGTCTACAGAGTGAGTTCCAGGACAGCCAGGGCTACACAGAGAAACCCTGTCTCGAAAAACCAAAAAAAAAAAAAAAAAAAAAAAAAAAAATGTTACAGGCACCTGGGGCAGAGGAGCCTTTATCATTCAGCACATGTTTGAGCACATGTTTGAGCACATGTTTGAGCCACAGGGAGATTGATTCATTACCGATTCCCCCAGCATGTGTGTGTCTGTGCTTAGAAAGTGTTTTTATTAGTATCTTAGGTTTCTAATACTGTAATAAACCCATAACCTTGGCTTCCATATCCCTGAGCACAGTCCACTGAGGGAAGCCAAGGCAGGAAGTTCAGGGCAAGACCCCAAGACAGGCACATGAGGGAAGAACTGAACCAGAGACTGGGGGGATGCTGCTGACTGGCTTGTTCCTTAAAGCTTACTTACCCTATTCGCCATTTTATACCCAGAACCACCTTCACAGGGCTGGGAAAACGTCCCACAGGCCAGTCTGATAGGGGCTTTTCCTCAGTTGAGGTTCTCCCTTCTCGTGTGATTCTAGCTTGTATCAAGTTGACAAAAACCCAGCACAATTGACGTGTTAATATGATCCTCAGCTGCATGATGTCATTGTCATTCCCTGTGGCCAGCTTGTCCTCCTCACTCTCTACATCCCTCTTCTACTTCCATGTCTGTTTTGTCTGTGTTAGTGATCCAATAAGTTTATTTAGGGTTATTTACAATGTCCTGAATAAAGGGCCATTTACAGGAATTTGGGCACATAAATGGCTATAACACTGAAGAAAATGTCTCCTCAAGGAAGGAGCAGGCCTCATGTTCCCCAAACCCCATGATGGCATGTTGAAAGGCCCGATCTTGTGCCTGTGATCACAGCTGCTGACTACCTTTTTTTTTTTTTTTTTTTTTTTTTGTTTTTAGAGACAGGGTTTCTCTGTGTAGCCCTGGCTGTCCTGGAACTCACTCTGTAGACCAGGCTGGCCTCAAACTCAGAAATCCGCCTGCCTCTGCCTCCCAAGTGCTAGGATTAAAGGCGTGCGCCACCACTGTCCGGCTGCTGACTACCTTTTATACCGTTCTGTTTTAGTTCTTCCTCCATGGATCTAACCTGAACTCTCTCCACACAAACCTTCCACGGAATATCCTTCCCAAGGAGTATGGGGGCACAGCTGGAGAGCTGGACACTGCCTCCTGGAACGCGGTGCTGCTGGCCTCAGAGGAGGATTTTGTGAAAGAGTTCTGCCAGCCTATGCCTGCCTGCGACAGTCTCCTGGGCCAGCCCCTACTACCTGAAGGGCTGATCTCAGATGCACAGTGTGACGACTCCATGCGAGCCGTGAAGTCCCAGCTCTACTCCTGCTATTAGTACTCTTCCAGGAGAGTCACCATGTGCACTTCCTTCCTTCCTTAGACATGCACAGGCTGAAGATGCCAGGCCCTTGCTCCATCGCTGTGCAGCTGCTTGGAGCTTAAATCTCCTGTAGAGATTTAAAGCGTGCACACCACAGGCAGACCTTTGACTACCTGGGTTTTTCCAGGGAAAACATGGAAATTGCCCTGGCGATTCCCAGATGTTTGTACTCTGTTTGCAACTGTTACTCTGCATAAGAGAGCTCTATCTCTCTTATGCATCTTGGAAAGAACAAGGGTCAAAGTCACTCTGAAAAGAATAGGAGAAGATAACGTGATTGATCAGGACTCTGAAACAATTGTCAACCTGAAAGGTGGCCACATGTGAAACTTTTGAGTCTCTTTCCCATAAACCCTAGGTGTGGACCTCTGCTGCTCATCAGCAAAGTTCAAGGTTCAGGCCCCAGTTGTCACTGCTGGGGCTGGGAAGCACTGTTAACTGAGTGGTAAACCCCAGGCCCGGGCAGTACTTAAAGATCGAATTTGGAAGCCAGAGGCCTCACAGCATCCCTGGAATTCCAGGGTTATATCTTGCAATAGAAACTTTTCCCAAACCTGTAAAGCCTTAGGTCCGGTTCTCCATGGACTCACACAGGTCAACATAAAATACTGGATTCCAGGACTGGCTAAAAAGCATTTGACTAGGGGTCAGGTGTGTCTGCACAGACGTGAGCCTCAGCTGTCGTCTCTAAGTGAGGCTACATGGAATGAGGGCCGTTGGGGCTGCTCAAGTTGTTTGTTAGGTTTCTGCTTGGAAAGATGACCACCTAGGGGTGGGTGGGTCTCTGTGTTTGTTTTGTCTGTGTACACAAGCCTTATGTAAAGGAATATCATCATTTGGCCCTGCCTTTAAAGAAATTAGTAGGTCCTGGGAGTTGGTGGTAACCAACTGCTGTTACAGAATGATGGGTAAACTTGAGAGGGATGGCTTTGGTGAGGCCGACCAGATGCTGTGCCAACTCCTTCCACACTGCATTAGAAACACCCACAGTAACTGCCACATTTGGGCTCTTTCAGTCTTTGTCCCTGGAAACATACAGGGGCAGGTTATTGCTGGTTCACCTGTGGGCCCTGCCCTCCCAAGCACACTGCAGTGTTTGTCTAGTGTGGGAGGACCAGCTGGCCAGAATGCTAGCTCTGCATTTGGGTATTATAGACACCTGACAAGATTTTAGCTTTAACTCAAGCACTGAGTGAGGTGATTTATCTCCCAGCTTTTGACTTGTTCCCTTTGGTAATTATGTGTCAAGTACCATTGGTTGTGCATCTCCTAGACTAAGCAGGCATTGCATATAGCTTTCATACAGTGCTTGGAGATCAGAGGTCAGTTGGTTCTTAACATTTCCCAAAATGTCTGCAGAAGCTCTTTATGGAAACTTACCTCAATAATGCCACTTCCGGGGAACATTCTTTTCACCATAGATGCTAGTTGTTAAGCTTTTAGGCCCTGGCCGAGTTTTAGCACCAGTCACCCCTCCTGACCGCCATTGAGACCATCTGCTGCTGAGTTTCTGCTATGTGGTTTAGCTCCTGGCCACCTAGACACCTGAAAAGACCCAAGATGGCTCCCAGCAGTCTTGATGGGAGAGTCTTATTAGAAGCTTGCTTAGGTGGTTTGGGAGAAAGCAGAAGGAAAAAACAAAGGAAAAGATGAATCCCTCAGTCCTACCAGGTTCCCTAAATTTAATCGTGTCACATCAGTAGCTAGTTCTTGGTCTCCTTGACTTAACAAACGGACAACCAGACTCTTGGGGAGAAATCTCAGAGCAGAAATGTTGCCTGTTTGCCAGGCCTTTCTGGTTAGGCCAAGAGGGAGCCATTCCGTCAAGCCTCTAAGGAGTCTGGGTCTGCTATGTCCCTACTGCTGCTTGTGGACTCTAGAGACCTGTCTTGGCACCTCAGCTTTGAAGCTGGCTGAGAGACCAGGACCTCCTGGTGTAAAATAAAGCAACTCGGCTGTTGAGCAGCAGGGGTGCAGCAGGCCTCAGCTGAGGGGAGCACACTGGTGGAGCCAGCACTTGAGCAAGAGCCTGGAAGTATCTGACTTTAGGGTAAAGTGCTAGACATTTCAGACAGCTGGAAACCAGCTTTTCCTAAATTCAAGGTCATGTGGAATTGAAGAGAAAGGGATGGAACATTAACACCCTGAGTGCTGGACAGGGGCTTGTATGCTGAACTCTGAATCCTGTTCTGAGCCTCTGGCCATAAGAACACTCTATTCTGCTTGGTGCTGAAATGTCCTAGTTTAGGAATACAGTTGTCTTCTCTTTCTCAAGTCCCCTACAGAGTTCAGTTCAGCTTCCTAGAAATGTACGTATTCTGCAGAAATACAGATAAAATCTACAGAAACAGCCAGAAGTGCTGGCTTCACAAACCTTGGCTTTCTCCAGGTGGGTTTGGACTGCTCATACTTGACCCTCGGCTTGTAAGCACCTCAGGTTAGGGTGCAGTTTCTTCTGAGTTGGAGGGACTGGAGCCATTCCCTCTGAATATCTGAAACGGCTTTATTACCTAGCAGGTAATTTGGGTAGATGTCATTTCATCCTTGAGATTACTCATGGAACTTGCTTTTTCAGTTGGGCGGCAACAGCTACACTGCTGCGGTGGTATTATAATACCTCATCAAGGGTTTTCTCACGGCACCTCCTTTAGGAAGGAAACCTATAACTCAGTTGATGTAAGGATAGTTGTGCTGTGGTCATGTCAGGCAGGAACACCAGATACATGGGTAGTCGGGAGACACCCTGGTAAGGCTTCTCAGTACTTGATCTGCTCAGTTTGTAAATCTGCTTTCTCTGCTCTCCTGCCTCGGAAATGCTCAACTTCAAATGCAAGAAGCACCATCAAATGTTTCTTCTCAATGGGAACTTGCTCCACAGGAAGGTCCAGTGGGATTTGCAGGTGGAGTCACATTTACTGCTTTGTGACCAGATTTACTGGTTTTCAATTACCTGGGGCCCTATGTCTATGTTTTCAACATTTTCCCATCAGGCAGTTAGTGGTAGCCACTTTGGATTCTTGTGGATGTGCCTCAGCTGTTTGGCATATTACATAGGAACCCAATAGGTAAAAAAAATACTTGAAACTTCTCAGTGGCCAAGACCTCCGATACCCTCTCTGATGGGTGGGAGCTGGGCTATTTTCCTGACCAATCTAGGCCACCATTTTAGCCCCTGGTCACATTCCTTACTTCAAACTTAAATTCAGTTTGGCTTTGAGTATAGGCACATATGGTGGATTCACCTACTTCAGTGTTTTGACAAAAAGTTTATTTTTCTAGTGCATTTTTCTAAATGGTAAAAATATGTAATTTTAGTATGCATGACTTGATCTCCAAAATAAAAATCCCTGTAAAGCTGAGTGTATTGTGGTTTTGTTCTTGAGACAGAGTCTCACTATGTAGTCCTGATGACCTGAATAGACAAAGGTTTCCTAACTATGGGCCTGAGGGCAGCTTTGAGCCCTGTAGATGAGGTTGGAAGGGGCATTGTGACAGGCACTAGTTGCCACTGAAGATCACGACACCAGCTATGTATGAAGAGAAATACACTTGGCTTCACTCAGTGGTAGAGAAATACACATTTTTCAGTTCTCAAGACAGGTATTTCTCTGGACTGAATCCTTCTAATGCAAATTAATCGTTCCAAAAGAGCTCCTATGGGCTGGGCATGTGTGCCAAGTACACAGAACATAATCTCATTTAAATCTTTGGACACCATGAATAAAGTGTATTGCCCCCTTGAGGAAAGTGGGGCCCACATATGTAAATTACCTGCATCAGAAGGACATGATAAGAATTTAGTGGCACACATCTCTCTTTACACTCATGTAAACAATCCCTGTGAGAACAGAGAGGGAAGAATCAGAGAAACTGAGCCAAATAAACTGGCATATGCCTTAGTCCCTGCTATTCTAGCTGAGGCTGAGGTTTGGGGTTAGACTGGACAAGAGCCAGACCACCATCAAGCCATTTGATCTTAGTCAAAAGGCTTTAAGAAGTGAGACTCGATTCCTTAAAAAAATTAAAAAGTATCAGAAATTGGCTTGTTTTCTGGAAAAATGTACAGATGTGTAAGTATATTTGGAGGGGGTGGTTTTTTGTGTTAACTGGGTTTTTTTTTAAGACAGGGTCTTATGTAGTCCAATCAGATCCAAACCTGATACATTAACCAAACATGCTACTGAATTTACAATCCTGCATCCACACTCCTGTGCTGGGGTCTGTCTCGGCCTGAGCAAAATGTTGAGGCCCCAGCTGCACCGCGTTTGGGCGGCCACTGTATTCCAGCCCAAGCTGCTGCTCCGGTCCTCGGGTCGGGGTTCAGCAAGAGAGAAAGTGAGGACGGACTCGAAGAATGGAGACCAGACAGAGTGTGATTGAATCCTGTTTATTCTTCAGTCTCTCTTCCTAGTCCAAGTCCCAAGTCTTGAGTTCCTAGTTCCTAGTTGTACTCAATGAAGTGTCTGATTCTCTGTTACTCCAAATTGTTCTCTCTAAAGTGTCTGATTCTCTGTTCTCTCTTCTGTCTGCCTCTCGCCTTTATATCTCACTTCTAAGCCATGCCTTTTGGTCACACCTTTAATCATGCCCTTAGGTCTTGTCTCTAAATCTGATCTCTACACTTCTAAATCACACTCTTAAATTACACACCTTTAATCTCACACACCTTTAATCTCACACACCTTTAATCTCAAGGTGTCTAAACCAAGATTATCAGAGTGTGCTCAGCTGTTGTAGGCTATTGTAATCCAAGTCTCATGTCAGGGTGTATGGCTCAAGATGGCTACAAAGCTGATAGCCGCTTTCTGCTAAAAGTCGGCCCCCAACAGGGGTCATGGGTGTGCTTCAGTGTACATTTTTCTTTTGGGTTAAGACAAAATCTTACCCTTATAGTCCAGGATGATCATAAACTCAGAGCAATCCTATCCCAACCTCTCAAAGTGCTGAGATTGCAAGCATGAGCCACCAGGCCTGGCTCCTTCGGGTTCATTTCATAAGAATGGCTTCATTATAACGTTTTCATACATGCATGTAATGTATTGTTTATATCCTTACTGTCTCTTATCCTCTCCTTCCCGCTGATCCCATTTTCCTAACTAGCCCCTCTTTTACTCAGTAAGTTAGGGGTACTTACAGGAGTATACACCATTTGCCCGTGTAGCTACACTTCTGAAGAAAATGTCTCCCCCTTAGCAACCATTGTCTATAGATACTTAGGGAAGGGTGGTACCCCATGACCCTCTCCTGACTGTAATGTCCTCAGTGGAGTGTGGCCTCATTACTCACTTCCCCAATAGTTTTTCTTCTCAGAGACTGAAGTTGTAACCTTTCTATACACGGGTGCAGACTATGAAGGGTACTGGACTGGGACTTGTGCCTCACATACTAAGCTGCTACCTGCTGTTTGTTTATGGAAGAGACATAATGCCCCAGAAGAGAGCAGCTGGGTCCTCATGACTAGCCTACTGGCATGATGACTGAGTCAGTTAACTCTAGCACCGGATGCAAGCTCATTGCTACCTTCCGATGAGGCAAAAGTGCACATACCACAGTAGAGCCAGCCCTTCAAGGGAGTCTCTCTAGGGAAGCCTGTTTCTCAGTCTAGGATGAAAACAGCCTGACACTTTACCTCTACTTTAAGGCAGTTGTGAGGACTGACAGTACTTCTCCCTGATCAGAGGCAGAACTTTGCCTAAGCACATGGCACTAGTTGAACATTGCCACAGTCAGTGGCAGTGAAGGTTTTATGTGATTGCCAGGTAGTGACCCAGAGATCACCTGTTAGCAGCATACTTAGCTTTGTTCCTATGTTGAAGAAAAATACAATCAAGCAAGGATTTGTCATAGACAAAAGGGCTGTCCTACTTACAGTTATGTCCTACTTATAGTTACTGTTATGGGTCGGTCTAGGATTTCAAAAGCCCTACCTACCAGGCCCATGGCTTGTTTATAGGGAGAAAGGAGTGTTAGTAGAGACAGTACCTAGCACCTCATACATGCTAGGCAAACACTGTACCACTAAACTACATGCCTCTATTTCTTTTCTTTTTTAATTTTAAGATATGAGATCCCTATTTTGCTCAGGCTGAAACATGACCTATAGCCAAGTCAGGCCTACAGCTTGTGATCTCCCAGCCTTAGCAGGCTGAGTAACAGGGATTATACACATGCACTACCATCCCTGGCTTCCAAAGGCCATTTTTGGCATCGCCTTTGGTTATAAAGATAAAATTTTTGGGTGGGGGAGGTGGCTGCTGTCTACAGTCCATCTGTGCTTAGGGAGTAGAAGAGGGCAGGGGGGCTGAAACTGTAGAGTACCCCTGACCTACAGAGTGAGTTTGGGGGCAGTGCAGCCTACAGCAAGACCCCATTTCCAAACAAAGACTCACCTAGAACAGTGGTTCTCAACCTTCCCAAGGATGCGAGCCTTTAATATAGTTCCTCATAATGTGGTGACCCCCAACCATAAAAGTATTTTCACTACTGCTTCCTAATTGTAATTTTGCTAGTATTATGAATGGTAATATAAATCTTATTAGGAGACCCCAGTAAAAGGGTTGTTCAACAACAACATCTACATCACCCCTCTGCAAAGGGGTCCACAGATGGAAATCCCCTGACCTAGAAAGTAAACTAATTTGAGATGGGCCAACTAGTTTTCCCCCAGCTGTAACTAGCCTCTGCTGTTGCCTTCGATGAATTCCTACCACATGCCACTGATCTGAGTCAGGGTCATCAATCTACAGATAAGTCTGATGAAATATCAAGTGGACTCATCTGAAATGAGATAACTCAAAACAATGCCCTGTTCGGAAGTATGCCCACAGGCTTACTCAAAATGCCAGCATTCTTCACTTCCGTGTACAGTTCTGCACGTGATATGTTATTCACTTGAGACTGAAATGAATGACTGTTTTGTGTTAACAGCCAGAGTGTAGCCAAGCAACGGTGTAACTGCTCCCTGTTTTTAAGAGAACTTACTATTTCAAATTTATCTCAAAGGTATCATGGTGGGAAAAAACCCCTTTATTGAACTTTATTACATTATTTTAGTTTAGAACTCCATTTATTTTGGATCATATAAGGCAAAGAATGGGAACTGTTTGAAGTTGAGGCCCTTTAGAGGACTGACCTTGGTTCTCCTCCTGTTAAACACAGGCATTTGTCTCACACAGCTACGATTAACAGCCAAAACTACCTGCTCCACAAATCCTTTCCAGTTTGACTTCCGCACATGATGCTAAAGGACATCGGTCCCGACCCCTGTCGGTGCCGGCTCCCCTAGCCTCCAACTCTTAGCCATCTATATGTGACTAGCTGGTTAGTCCTCCAGGAGCACATCCAACCCAGCCTCCAACAAACCCCAAACACTTCTGACCTTCTAAGTACATTTAGTCTTGTTTTAATCCATAGTGACATTGGCACTTTCTGTCAAACATTCTTATAACAGATCCATTCTGAGACAACTTTATCTTCAAACAATCTCTGGTACTAAGCACTGACTGAGGCCCAGGCAGAGTGCTCAGGGTCACAAGCACAACATGTACCCAGTAAGCATTAGACAGCCACTCAATAGCTAGAAAATAGCAGAGCTCAGTCAGACCCAAGAGGTCTGACTCTCAACCCATTCATCATATGAAAGAACCACCTCCATCCTTTTCATACACAACTAGGGTCCCAAATAGAACCTATCTACACAGAAATCAGTCTCCCCTATCCCCTTAAATACTAATGTGGAAATTGTCTAAATTGTCAATTTCTCCCCAAGCCCCTTTACATCTCTATTTCAAATGTCAGATGAATGGCCTCAGTACCTGGTGTGAACCAAAGTTACAAATCCTAAAGGCACTCTCTCAAGGGAGTCACTGTGCTGGACTCTTTCCAGGGATCTCTTCTTATGAGTTTTCAGTAGTCATTTACCAGGCAGGTCAGCTCATTTTCCTTAGATGGAAGAATGTCCGTCTGTCTTGTCTTCACCTGACAGGGCATAGCGCAGAACCAATACTAGGAGAGTTTCCGTTGAAAAGCCTGTTTTATCATACCCTCCTTGCATACTGCTTTTCAGGAATATCTTTTTTGACAGTGCCTAAACTATTTCTTACCTACTTTGGTCTTCCCAGAGTAAATATCCCAAGACAGTTCCTAAATGAACTTAAAACTTTACCAGTCAAGTCTCAAGTGTTAGAAGAGGAGCGTCCTGCCTGAACTGTCAGACTGATGTCAGGCTCTCCGAACAAGCAAACCATGACAAGAGAAAGCCTATCAACCCCACTGCAGAAGGAGCCTTAAGAAACTAGGTGGGGTACAGCCACATCCATTTTCTGCCATGACAATAAACTTTTAAAACCATGGGGAGAGAAAAAAAGAAGGAACCAGCTATGATGGTACAGACCTACACTTCAGTACTTGGAAGCTGAGACAGGATGGTCTGAGTTCCAAGGAAGTCTGGGTTATATGGAAAAGACCCTTTCTAAACAAATACACAAACAAACAAGAAACTAAATATCTATTTTAATTAGGTACTTTTATGTTGCAAATGTAATAAACTGACATGCCTTTGATTTTTACACACTCAAAAACAAGATCATTACATAACACTGCAGTGTTTCCCAAGTGAACTTTTCATTTTAATCAGATCTACAAAGCACTTACTGGGGTGACACATCTGACAAAGCCACAGACTTCTAGCAAGCAGCATCAGTGTAGTATAAAAAGTAAGTAAAGGAACTCAAAAGCCTTCTCTCCGCCTTATGAGCAGCTGCATTTCTGGGAACGAACCTACATACATAATTCCTTGCCAAGAACCAGGACGCTACACCTCTGAAGAAGGGAAAGGTGGATTAATGCATTCCCTTTTGGTTTTTAAGGAGACTGTAATAGAAATATATTAAAGATAGCCTTAAATATCCAACAATCTTCTAACTTACAACTTAAAAGTTGTAGGAATCTACAGGTCTTTATAAAGAATTCTCTTCACAGCACAGCTGTAGTTCATGTTAAAACACAAAAATGTTCCCTTTGTGCTATAGCCTTACAAATAAACATAATATATGTATGTATATGACAGCTCAGACTCTGCATCAAGCATTATTCAATCTTGCCTTTTGATATAAACCTGAAGACAGCCAAATCTGCAAAGCATTCACTTAATAGTCTAGTTGATGAAACGGATATGCATTTTCAGGAAAGGAGACTCTTTCAGCTTTAGCAGTGTCCTTGACACACTGAGCTCAGCTGAAGTCCCGACCTGTGAGGACCAGGGGAGCCACAAGAGTCCAGAGGTAAAGGAAGAGGCACACCCAGCTGGAGCCCATTTTGAACCATACAGCTAGCCGCTCGCTGGATACCTTCTGGAATTTGGCATCGGGGCTAAGAAAACAAGAGAGTAGGGAGAAAGAGATTAGTATTGCAAAGCTGCATCCCTCCATTCCACCCACCCTGGCCAACACCAAGAAACCCCACAGTGAGATTTAGCTGGTACCATTAACCCTAGTATTGTTCTAGTATGGAGTTGAGAAGCTACTTTCAGTTATTACGGCCACAGGACTCCGACTCTCAAGTAACATGTTATAGCAATGTCACTCAGTACCATCTGAATGACTCTAATTACTGGCAAATGGAAATGCAGTCCCTGAAATGGTTCTTCCTTAGGACATCATTACTTTGACCAGAACACTTTAATATGGCCTCTCTAAAAGCACAGAAAAAAATTATCAAGGTCACACTGAATGGTTTTATGTCATGATTTTCTTAAATAACTAGTCTAGAAAAAAACCACGAATAATTAGAACTGCAAAGAACTCCAACTGGGCTGTACTTCAAGCAGGGGATGTTAACACATTCTCGGAATCCCAGAAGTCAGGTTGCTATAGCATAACTAGAAGTCTGAAGCTAGACTATCTCAAAGATACTGAAAGGACTGCAGAGAAGGACACTGATTACAGACAGCTTCCTCTTCTGAGGCAGCAAAGGGTTCCACAGTAAGGACAGTTCACAGATGTTATGGGCATTCCCACGGGCCGAGTACTCTTCCAACTTTGTCTAGGCCTCCTACCTGTACCAGCTGGTTATGGTCATCATGATGTATAAGGAGGCACAGCAGAGCATCAAGTGGAAAAAGGAGTAGTCATACTGCACCCCCTCCTTCTCATTGTCTACAGCCCGCCGAGGCCGTCCGTCTTCTTCATCACTGGCTCCATTGGTGGCATCCCCAAGGATAACACTGTCACTCCCAGAGAGGGTCAGCTTGTTAACTTGGCTGTTGCTCGAAGTACGGATGCTGGAAAGTAATCCCAAGAAAGTCACATCAAAATGGAAGTGCTTTAGAGAAAATGATTCTTTTGCTCACATATGTGTAGTTATTTCTGGGCTGTTCCTACTTAGGACACAGAAAGCCTGCTGAAAGCTCTGCCCAATAACCTGCTGCCTGCTATTTCCAGGACGGTACTCTTAATAGTTGCTACTCCATGGCTCGCTTCCACAAACATGCTGCCCAAGGTCTGTGCTACAACTATACAAGTGCCTCTGCTATGCTTGTCCTGTACCACCTACCTAGCTCTTCCCAGCTAACTTACTTATTATCCTTCACGTCTCTGTCTCAGTGTCATAGCCTCTTGAAATTCTTCCCTGACATCATCCCTTTCTAGGCTGGGTGAGAAACTTCCTCTCACTTCTCTCTAGGTGTCCTGCCCCAACACTTGTCAATCCTGCCTTGCTAGCTATAGTCATCGCTGGATTGCCAGCACTGTAAATGCTCATTAAAGAACAAGTTAATGAGTAAATAAAAAATACAGAGAAAGCACAAAAACTACATGATTATTTCAAAAGAAAGAAAAAACATCACCGGGCAGTGGTGGCGCATGCCTGTAATCCCAGCACTTGGGAGGCAGAGGCAGGCGGATTTCTGAGTTCGAGGCCAGCCTAGTCTACAGAGTGAGTTCCAGGACAGCCAAGGCTATACAGAGAAACCCTGTCTCGAAAAACCAAAAAGAAAAAACATGTGACCAAATTTGGTATTCCCCCCTTACATAAAATAAAGATGTATGTGGATACACCATCACTCTCTTCAGACACATCAGAAGAGGGCATCAGATCCCATTACAGATGGTCATGAGTCACCACGTTGCTGGGAATTGAACTCAGGACCTCTGGGAAGAGAAATCAGTGCTCTTAACCACTGAGCCATCTCTCCAGCCCCAATTTGGTATTTTTTCAAGATGAAAATACTCAAAGTAGGAATATACACTTTTCTTCAACTTATGGAGCTGACATCCCTCATACTTAATGGTGAAATATAAAAACGAAAAGATCCCAGTTTTGAATTTACTATTTAACATTGTACTGAAAGTTCTAGCTACAGAAATTTGACAAGAAAAAGAAATAGCTAGCAATTGATTTCAGCCGACCTATATACAGAAGGCACCTATCTCTATAGCTCAAGTTACACCATGGTGGAGCTAGAATGTCAACATGCAGGGGCTGATATAGAAGGTTCAGGAATTCAAGAGTGCACATAGACAAGCTGACAAACATACACACATAAATAAAAGTAAATGAAACCAAAGCAAAACCCAAGACATTTTGCAGATAATGAAACAAATGAGCTCAGAATGGTGGCACATACTGTGTGTGCAGCCCTGCCCAGGAATGCAGAGTGGGAAAGAAAACCAGTTCCTGAAAGCTGTCCTATGGCCTCTGTATCATGCAGTGGGCACACACCTACCCACTTGGAAGGTTAAGGACCAATTCTAGCCTATTGTCAGCTATACAGCAAGTGTGAAGCTAGCCTGGATATGAGCTCCTGTCTCAACAATGAAAAGCCCAAAAATAGCCAGCCTAACTGAGGGTTACAGTCTGCTGATCTCTAAGCCAGCAAGATGGCTCAGAGGGTAAAGGTGCCTGCTGCTAAGCCTGATAATCTCAATTCAGCACCTAGGACCCACATGGAGAGATTCATGTCTCACATGTTGTCTATTACCCTTCATATGCACACATGGTGCAACCATTGCTCCCCCAGGAAAACATTCACACAAAATGGCTAAAAAATTAACTTAAATCTATACATAAACTGGAAGGCTCCTCAGACTAAGATGATAAATGTCTGAAATATTATATATCAAAATGTTACCTGTGGTAAAAGTAGATTCAAAAGGAGAATATATTGGTCTTTCTTATTTTGCCAATTTATAGAAATACATTTATCCTGGCTAATTTTTAAATGTTTCTTATTTTTATATTAGTAATCTAATACACTGTATTGTATGGGAAGATGAAATGAGTGGGAGAGTGGGTACAAATGAAGCAAGTTGTATCTGTGTCTTTCTGCCAGGGACTACTGAACTTACAGTTCTTTACTTAATATAAATGAGGAAATAAGAACTTACAAAAAAATCTTATGACAGTTATGGAGATCACACCCAGGGCTTAACACACACCAGACAAGCACTCTACATTCCAACTAATACTTTCTGCCCAAATCATTGTGTTTAAATGATTGTGTTTAAATGATAATTTTGAATATCCCTTTCCAGCTCATCTATAATCAAATGAAGATTTTTTTTTATCTTCTATGAAGATAGATACCTCCAGAAGACCACGAGGATTATGACCACAAGTTTTCTTAACTTTAAAAAACACACAGCTGGGTTTGCAAAGATATGTAAACTACTTTTCATTTAAAAAGAACTATACTGAACCAGGTATGGTGGCATATGCCTTTAATCCCAGCACTGGTGAGGTAGAGGCAGGCAGATCTCTGTGAGTTCCAGGCCAGCTTGGTCTACAAAGAGAGTTCCAGGACAGCCAGCGACACACAGAAAAATCCTGCCTTGAAAAAACAAACAAACAAACAAAAAAAATGCAAACAAAAACTCCCTACATTATTTTAATTCTTCACAATGGTTTAAAAACAATATATTATTCACTTTCATGAGAATATTGTATTAAGCACCTCTTACCTAGAACTTACCTAGAATATATAAGGCAGAAAACAAAGATAATCAGTCCCCAAATATCATCCAAATTCATAAAGTGTCCGTTCTGTGATGGTGGAGCATGGGCAGGAGCAAGAGTGGTTGAGTTTGCTGGAGACACGGTTGGTGAGGCCAAGTGTGTGATGATGCTCATAAGGGAGGGGTTGCAGGACCGATCTGAAATGGAGTTGGGTGTTACATTACATCAGTTATAGCTCACTCTCATTCACACCAAGAATGAATCAGAGAGCTTGGCTTGTCCACACACCAGTTCTAACTATGCTTAGAAGAACCGGAAAGTCATTCCTTAATCCCAGCACTCAGGGGACAGAGAAAGGAGAATCTTTGTGAGACCAGCCCGTCTATATAACCAGTTACAGGACAGCTAGGACTATAAAAAAGGGACCTAATCAAGTCCCATGGGGGGTTGGGGGGACACAAACAAATTCCGCCAAAAGGCCAAACAAGCTCACCCCTGCCTAACACTCCTAACTGTGTGACTTAGTCTAGGTTAGATAAAGCTTACACTGTGCAATGGGCTGGTGAGAGCAGACGGAACCACAGGAACCAAAGGCTAGTTGCAGTGCTTGTGCCACGTCTGCTCCAGCTCTAGAGTGCACGCTACCAAGAGTACTTATCAAGAGTCAGCCACCCCCTTACCAGGTTCATTGGTCATTGCTGACCACGTGAGGTACAGGGTATACAGAGTAATGATGGAGGACTGAAGGAGGCCAGATCGAGGCTGATGTTCCTGTGGAATTCAAACAGAAACAATGTCACTGGGTCGCAAGGGATGACCTTCTGAAAGCCCGTGTGCCTCCATGGGATGCAGTCAACTGTCAGAAATTGAAATCGTACTCTTCCTGACAGGAAGATGACAGGCAGCCCTTCCGTTTCTCTGTGAAGCTCTGGTTGTCCTGGATCTCAACGAGCTGGGATTAAAGGCATGTACCACCACTGCCTGGCTTTCTAGATTCTATATGAAAAAAAAAATCTGCTCAACTATACCACAAAAGTTAGCTAAATGACCTGCCACTTTTTGGAATCTTCAGTTTTCTTTGTTCATACTAATTTTTTTTTTCTGGATACTGTTGCCCAAACTCAATTCTGCTTCAACCTACAGCATTGCTGGGGTTGGAGATGTACCATGTCTGGCAAGTAATTAAATGTGAGCTAACAAAGAATTCTATTTTGAGACAGGATCTCATGTAATCTAAGACTGGCCTTGAACTCACTAAACCAAAGATGATGACCTTGAACAACTGATCCTTAAGCACGAACCTCCAGAGGATAAGATTACATCTATGCCGCACCTTCCCTACTGCTGATCAAACTCAGGGCCTTGTGCAGGCTGAGAAAGGACTCTACCAACCAACCAACCTACAGCCTAGCCCTTCATGCTCTTTTTAAAAAAATATGTAGTGTGTGTGTGTGTGTGTGTGTGGGGGTGGGAGACCTCAAGTTTGGAGATCAGGAGTTGGTTCTCCTTCCACTACGGGGTTCCAGGTATGGTACTAAGGTCAACTGGCAAGCACCTTTACTGGCTGAGGCATCTCAGACACTTCTTCCTGATTTCTTGAGAAAGGGCTGCACTATAGTTTTCTAGATTAGCCTCCAAGTCCTTAAGGGATTATCCCACTTCACCCTTGTATGTGGCCGTGTGAAAGTCAGAGGGCAAAATGCAGGAGTCAGTTCTCAGGACAGGGAGCATCTTTACTCACTGAGGCATCTCACCAGCCCAAAGTCACCTCGTTTTGAATGATTGGTAAATGAATGCTATCACACTATAGGAACTCAGCTTGGCATGATGCCACATGCCAACAAGGTGGTCCTGAGGTTCAAGGCCTGTATAGTGAGTACTAAGCCAGCTAGGGCTATAATGTGAGAGCATCTCAAAATATAAAATTAAAAATTGAAAAAAAGGAAAAAATATCACCACTCAATAGTACATACCTGCTTCTGCTTACTAAGCTATAATTACAAAGATTTAACCATGATATGAAGAAATATTAAGTAGCTAGCCATTGATATAAATTCACTGATTCACTAAGGACTGATAACCAGTGTTGTCCCTGTCTGAAATTTAAGCTTAGCCACATTAATTCTTTCACAGGAGAAAGCAGAGAACCTCCATACCTGAACTTTGGGGAGGATGGATACAATAGAAACTGCAACACAAAAAATCAGGTTCAGGCTGATGAAGACCTTGTTTTCTGTGCAGCCGTCGGGCTTGGTGTAGAAGACGTAGAGCAGCGCAGCAAAGACGATGGAAAGGATGTAAAAGAGGCTTGTAAAGGACAGCAGGGCTGGAAAGGGGAAAACAGTATCAACAGTGTTCACCACCCCAATCATGGCTGGAAGAAAGGTCAATTTTCTTCCACACTGTACAACTGATGACACCCAATTCATTCCTATGGTGAGCAATAAGCCACAGGAAATGTTGAAATGCCCCAAGGTTAAAGTTTCATACTATTTTGAAATGATTCACCATTAAACTCCAAAATCCACTAAGTAAAAATGTGTATGTCTTTCAACAGCACACTCAGGGTCAGGTGTAATGGGTGGGTACCTGTAATCCTATTATTTGGTTAGCTAAAGCAGAAGGATCACAAGTTCAAGGCTAGCCTGAACTACAGAGCTCATCTCCTCAAACAAGGTCAGAGCTGATAGTAACTATATGCCAGGGACAATGACTGCAGAATAAAACAGGCCCCTTTTGAGACAATTTCATTCTGTAGCCACTGGCTACTCTAACCTGGCTCTCTTCACAAATAATGAGATGACCTCCCTGGTCTGGGAAAACAGTTCATCTGCTACTTTCAAATAATCTGCAGAAATGTTCCTTTCCATTTACAAGGATAATCAATTAGCTGTGTAATTCTGAATCTGAAAGTTCTTGCTTAGCACCTCAACAGAAGTAGTCACATTATAAACTATAGAATACAACTAACTGTATGTAGTGTGCTCATCTTCCAGTAATGCATACGACTCACAACAGGCATAACTGACAAGACCCAGCTTTATAAAAGGCAACTATAGGAGCTGGAGAAATGGTTCCTTGGTTAAGAACACTTCTGGCTGCTCTTCCAGAGGTCATGGGTTTCAGTCCCAGGGGAATCTGATGCCCTCTTCTGGCTTCCATAGGAGCTGCGTGCATACATAAATGGAAACCTTACATTGAGAGTTTATATATTTAAAACTGGGGGACATTATTATACATCCTACTTAAGACAGCAGTATGAGGCTCTGAGGTGAGTACAGATACCTACCAGCATACCAGAGCCTTGGGTTTCCTTCCTCCATTCGATTTACCCATGATTCATTCCAAGAGTGAGCCAGGTCTACCAAGAGCACCAGCTGGATGACAATGAAGAAAGTGGCCCCCAACATTCCAGCAAAAAACCAGACTGTAAATAAAGAAAAGTTATTTCTCACCATAAGAATAACATTTCAGAGTGACTGCCAAACTTTATGAGCAGTCATCAACAGCATAAAAGATTCAATCATCTATCTCCAGCAGTACAGTATGACTGTTATCATTTCAAATTTACAGGTAGTTGAGGAATGTCATGCTGGATTTCATGCCTTTAAAAGCATTTTAAATTTATCTGTGTGTGTGTGTGTGTGTGTGTGTGTGTATGCGCATGCGCACATGCACAAACATCAGAGAACAGTTTCTGTGACTCCGTTCCCTCCTTACATAATTCGAGATAATAAAGATCAAGTTCAGGCTGAACATCAGGTTTCGTGGCAATTACCTTTCACCCTCTGAGCCCTTTTAAAACTTGTTTTAGTTTGTACCAAAAGAAGCCTAGTGAAATAATCTGCAAGACTATGCATTAGCCCATTAAGAGTATAAAAGTCTTGTAAAAATGGACAGACCAAGAATAGGCTAATGCACCGGGCAGTGGTGGCGCACGCCTTTAATCCCAGCACTTGGGAGGCAGAGGCAGGCGGATTTCTGAGTTCGAGGCCAGCCTGGTCTACCGAGTGAGTTCCAGGACAGCCAGGGCTACACAGAGAAACCCTATCTCGAAAAAACCAAAAAAAAAAAAAAAAAAAAAAAAAAAAAAAAAAAAAAAAGAATAGGCTAATGCCTCCAAAATGTCTCTCGATGCTCAAGCTCAGAGGTACATTGTTTTTTTTTTGGGTTTTGTTGTTGTTGTTTTGTCCTTTTTAAAATTTTTATTTAATATGGGATTGCTCTGCTGCATATACATCCACATGCCAAAAGATCACCGCATTATAGATGGTTGTGAGCCACCATGTGGTTGCTGGGAATTGAACACATGACCTCTGAAGAGCAGCCAGTGCTCTTTAACTACTCAGCAATCTCTCCAGCCCAGGTACATTATTTTTAAAGACAAAACCGCAATTACATCAGTGTTTGAGTGGGCTTGGAGTAATATCTGTCTTTCTGTCTTTCTGCAAAGCTTAGCAATATTTTCCAGACAACACATGACAATTTATTTGTATTTCCTCTAGTTGTTTTAGTTTTGTTTAAGCTTGCACAAATGAAATTATCTCGGTTAATATATCTAAACCATGATCAAGATCATGGACAGTCTAAATGCAATAGATGTGGCTACTGGGGGTGAAACAGGGGTGTCCAGGCAGATACAAACACAGTTAGGACAAGATGGTGTGTGTTACTTAGTCACTTCAATAGGCTCTCACATTCCAAATAACTTCCTTTATTTTTAGTGGGAGTAGGAAAACCACATGGGAGATTGTCAGATGTCACCTGTTACCAAATTAAGAAGGGTATAGAAGCAAATTAAGACAGGGAAAAGGCAGCATGAGAATGTTAGTTCTCATATTGACAAGCTCTCTGGAACTTCTTCTTATGAGAAGATAAACTATTAAATAGTAACAACATATAGTTCTAGAAAAGCTGAGAAGTGGACTCCTCCTGGTTTTAATCCATCATTGTCTGAATATGTAGTTATACAACTGGACATCATGTCTTAAAAGCCATCCTACAAATCACTAACAGAAGTGCAGCTCTTAATCACCAGACTTGTGCATCTTAACCCCTCAGTATTAAGTCATACCTTTAGTGAAATGGCCACCAGGGATGTAGAAAGATCCAACCATGATGCCAATAATGGCAGCAATTTTGAAGAACCAGAACCTATTAAAATATAAAAATTCACTTATGAAACATGAATTTTCATTCTTACACTGAGAAAAAAACATTTCTGATTACAAATATAAGCCTAACTAGTATTTGCAACATAAATATCTAGGCTTGTTTCTTCATTTGATCCCAGTCTACTTCACTCAATATTTTATACAAAATACATTAAACCAGGCCTTGTGACACATGCCTGTGAACCCAGTTACTCAAGAGGCTGAAGTATGAAGATAGCAAATTCCAGGACAGCATGGGCTACAGAATAAATCAAAACCCTGTTTCAGTAAAGCGAATTAAAAAGTAAAAAAAAAAAAAAAGTGGCTGAGGTTGGAGTTCAGCAGTAGAATGGTTGTCCAGAACATGCAAGGCCCTAGGTTCAATCTAACCTCTGACACACACACACACACACACACACACACAGTAGTATAAGCAAGTTATACTGGTCCAGCAGAAACAAAGAGGAGACTCAACTCTTCAGATGAGCATCATTAGCATTCCTGTATCATAGCCATACGTAGCCATAACAGACAACCATTATGGATAGCAAGATGGAGGTCCTAAAGGGGAAAAGCCATTAGTTCCCTTCAGTTCCCCCAGAACACAAGAGTTTCAGCATTATATGAAGGGACCCTGATGGAAAAGATCCTGGAGGATAGGTTACTGGGGAACTTGGAGGAGTTTCTTCAATACCCAGTCTATGTGTGACTTAGTATATGGGCTAGTAGTCCCACGGCAGGATGGCATTAGATAAAAATAATCTGGTAATTCAATGATGGGTGGCTTGCTAGTAGCTACTAGTGGGAGGCAGAGCTGGGCATCAGAAGAGTTGGATAATTTCTGGGAGAGAACAATTAGCATGCAAGATAAGTCACTCACATTATGAGTAACTTTAAGAGTTATTTCAAGGCCAGCCTGAGCTGATGAAGTCCTGTCTCAACAAAACCAAACCAACCAGTCAATGTGGCTTGCATGGCAGACCATGAAGTATTAAGCTTTGAGAATGGAACGCATATAACTTAAATCCTATCTTCAACCTTTCCCAGCTTAGAGACCTTAGGTAAAATATTTTAACTTCTCTGAATCTCAGTTACAACATCTATAAAAAACACAGTATTTGCTGGGTAATGGTGACGTACACCTTTAGTCCCAGCACTAGAGAAGAGGCAAGCGTATCTTTGAGTCCAAGGCCACTCTAGTCTGCAGTGAGTTCCAGCCAAGGCTACACAGAGAAACCCAGTCTCAAAAAACCAAGTAAATAAAAATAAAAAACAAAGTATTTACAAAGCTCCCACCAGCTTCCAGCTGAGAAGTACATGTGAGAGAGGAACTGTGGTCAGAAGGGGAACCAAAAGAATGAGTCAGCAGCCCATATACTTTTTTCTTTTTTTTACTGTGTATGTATGCTGTGTGTATGCTCATGTGTGATTATGTATGTCTCAAATACATGCTTATCTCTGAATGAAGAAAACAATGTCTACGCACTGTCTGACCTATTTTACAAGGTACTTTAAAATAAAAATCTAGCGGGGCGGTGGTGGCGCATGCCTGTAATCCCAGCACTTGGGAGGCAGAGGCAGGCAGATCTCTGAGACTCAGAGTTCGAGGCCAGCCTGGTCTACAGAGTGAGCTCCAGGACAGCCAGGGCTACACAGAGAAACCCTGTCTCGAAAAACCTAAAATAAAAATCTAGAAACCTAAAAGAAAGCTTTCAAAAATTATGACAATTTTTGTTCATGTGTACATCTGACCACTGATTAAGTATTCCATTGTTTCCATACCAACGGCATATTAACTGCTGAGGGAGAGGAAGCACACACATTGAAAGACAATCTTACATACCCATTGTGTATTGCTGCTCTGGGATCTTTACTTGTTTTAACTTTTAACATGAGCAAAAAGAAGGCAAAGAAAAAGATGGCCACAGCAAAGTTGATCCGATACACAGCTTTAAAACCGACCAGCACGTCACACTCTTTCTCTGCCTTTGTATCAATCATCTTGATTTGAAATCCTCCTTCACAGAATCCAGGAATCTGAGGAGGCAAGGAATTTCAATGCCATGAGAATATCAAAATAAAATTTAAAAAAAGCTACTTCTCTATGAAGCAGGGAATTGTTAAAAATAAATAAGAGTCCCCCCTTATCAATTTCAAGACTATGAGATTTCTCTCCTTGATGTCCAATTGACTACAATCTTATTACCTAAGAACATATACAGATCACATTTAAAACTAAAGCTAAGATGGAAAGACTGCTTAGCAATGACGAGCACTCTGTACTTCTTTGTGCAGAGGACCAAGATTCAGTTCCTAATGCCCACATGGCTGCTCACAACGGTCCATCTGGAACTCCAGTTCCAGGGGAGCCAACGGTTTCTTCTCACCTCCAAAGGCACCAAGCACACATTGTGCGCACACACACAGACATGCAGCCAAAAAACTCGTACACATCTCACACACACACACACACACACACACACACACACACACACACACACAAAATGGTCATGACAGTTAACCCTATAATCCCAAAGTTTGGGAGGCTGAAGTAAGATGACCACAAGTTCCCAGCCAACTGGGGTTACATGGTGAGTTTAAGACTAGCTTGGGTCAGTCTCAAAAAAAAAAAAAAAAAAAAACCCCCAAAAAAAAATAAATAAATAAATGATTAAATTAAAAAAATACTAACTTGGGTCATTTAGTAAGCCCTTTTCTAAACAGGGTTAGCTGAGTGGCAGGACTCAGGATGAGGCTATGGTTCAGTCCTCAATTAACCCACCTTCCTGATGTTATCTCCTTTTTCCCCCACAACATTTTTCAGCTACAATAAACTCCTTCCAAAGTAAAGTACTAATGTAAGCTTAAAATTTACACAAACAAGGAAAAGAGTGATTTCTAAATTCTGTCTTTCTCTGGTTAGATCAGAGCCCAACAATGCTCATTCTGACTGCTATGTCTACAAGAAGACTAACATCTCATAGGTAAGTTTTAAGCTCAATGTTAAATGCCTTAAATTACTACGACTGGAGAGATGGCTCTGAGATTAGAAGCACTTGATTTCTCTTGCAGAAGACTGGGGTTTCAATGCCACCATTCATATAGTAGGTATAGTAGGCTCACAACTATCCATAACTCCAGTTCCAGGGGACACAACACCCTCTTTCTGGCCTTTGCAGGTACCATGACACATTTGATGCTCATTCATATATGTAGACAGAACACTCATACAGAAAATAAATTTTAAAAAACTATTTTAAATTATTTTGATCAAGTATAACAGTAAAAATTACAAGTACTGTGAAATATAAAAATTTTAAAAAAACCACATGGTTAATACACTTTAACTTCTACTTACCTTCTTCAGCTGAGTTTGCATGCCTTCTGTCATCATGATGCAAGACACAAAAGTGCCAAGGATGAGAATAGAAGCATAGATGAGCCGAGTTACGGTGGAATTTTTACTGATGGGACAGCAACTGCACAGCAGACATGATGCACCACTACAGAGGCATGGAACCTGTAAGAGCAACACCATGGGCCATGAGAGCTCCTTCACTGCTCTTAGGAGGCCAGCTGGGGATTAGAAGTGTTAACAGAATCCCCATTTAATGTGGCATGTGCCTGTAATCCCAGCACTTAGAAGGCAGAGGCAGAAGGACCACAGGTTCAAGGTTACATGGGCTCAAGAAAATCAAAGCACAGTAACACACATGCCCACTCTCAGCATTTAAGAAGCTTATGGAAGAGTATCACAAGTTTAAAGACAACTGGGAATACATAAGAAGTCTGTCTCACAACACAAAACAAGGTAAGACAAAGTAAAAATGCAGAGGCTTTTGGACCAATATTATTTCCACCTCTTTAGCAAAAATGTACTTAACCCTAGTTTCCTTTCTATAAAATGGAGTCATTAATAAAATATTCTTCCTTTAGACTTTACTACAATAAATGAGCCCACCACACTGTGCCTGAAACAGAAAGACCTTCCAAAATATATTCACAGAGAACACGTTATGTAAAAACAATGTAATAAAAATAGAAACAATTCTACTTTTTGTTTACTGTTGGCTCCCCAAGTGAGGTTTCATAAGGCAACATTACTATGGCTAGACATGGTGGCTCATGCCTTTCATTTTAGTACTTGTGAAGAAAAATAGGCAGATCTCTATGAATTTGATGCCAGTGTGGTCTACATAGTAAGTTTTAGGCCAGCCAAGGTTATACGGTGAAACTCTCTGCCAACATCACCTCACCTCCCAAATAAGACAACATTACATGCTTGTTTGGAACTACCCAACTTGCACTGATACTTGAGACCATCCAATCATAGTACAAGAATAAGTTAATACAGATTTATAACCAATAACTATCAACAGTGGATGACTAGAGCTAGTCAGATGACTTAGCAGCTAAGTGCAGTTGTCATGAAGGCTGGAGTTCAATTCCCAGTAACCCACATGGTAGCTCACAACCAGCTAACTCCAGTTCCAGGGATCCAAACTTCTCTTCTGACCTCTGTGGGCACCAGGCATGCAGGTGGTATATAGACAGAAATGTAGGCAAAACACTCTACACATAATCTAAAACATTTAAATACAAAAAAGATGATTCTAGTCTTATGACATGGTCTCAACAATCATCTTTACAGCTTTTACAAATGTATCAGACTATTTGTATTAGAGCACGCTGATTAACTTAAAAGTTCCCTCAGATGTAAAATGAGCCTAATGCCACCTATCATGTGAACAAGGTCACTGTGAAGAATGGCATGCATGTCCAGAATATAAAGTAAACAGCACAATTCCTGACCTACAAAGGCCTCAATATATTGTAGTATGTCCAACAGGAAGAGTGAACTAGACTAGTCAGCCTTAGTCCAAAAGAGCCAAATTATAGTTCAAATTTGGTGATTGTAATTCAGGTGTTTTGAGCCAGGCATGGTGGTGCAGGCCTAAAATCTTTACATTTGAGAGGCAGAGGCAAAGACAGCAGCAAAAGATTTGAGGCCAACCTGGTCTACAAAAACAAATCCCAGGGCTATCTTGCAGTTCTATCTCAAAACAAAACATATCAAAACTGTTAAGACCCAATAAGACCAATGTGAGAAAAAGGAACAATTTAGACACCACCTTGAGGTACAGGAGAAAGTTAGATGAAGACACAACTGGGTGGAACTACTCTAATCTCACAACAAGGCTATTTTTGCTCTGAGTGCTGCCTTTGAACAGAAGCAGGAAGAATTAACCTTAAAAAGCTCTGGCTAAAATTTATTTTAGGGCATTCAAATACCACTGTAAAAAACTCCATTCTTGGCATAGTGGTGCATTCCCTTAATCCCAAAACTCAGAAGGCAAAGGCAAGCAGATATTGAGTTCAAGGCTACTTTGATCTACAGATCAAGTTGCAAGGCTGCACAAAGAAACCCTGTCTCAGGGGAAAAAACAAATAAAACAATAAAAAACAGAAAATTCGCTGAGCGGTGGTGGCACACGCCTTTAATCCCAGCACTTGGGAGCAGAGGCAGGTGGATTTCTGAGTTCAAGGCCAGCCTGGTGTACAGAGTGAGTTCCAGGACAGCCAGGGCTACACAGAGAAACCCTGTCTGGAAAAACAAAAAACAAAACAAAAACAAACAAACAAACAAACAAAACCCCAGAAAATTCCATTCCAATTTTTTTTTCTAGGAGACATGTTCTCTCAATACAGTCATTAGCTGTCCTGGAACTTGCTCTGTAAACCAGACTGGGCTAGCCTTGAACTCAGAGATCTACGTACCTCTGCCTCCAGAGTGCTGAGATCAAAAGCATATGCCACTACTCCCAGCCTACTCCATTCTTTAATGGGTAGGGTTCAGATTCTGCTTGAAGCTTGACCCCCAGAAACACCTGACAACTCTGCACAGATAAGTTAATTCAAACTACTCTGTAAAATTTATTTTTCAGGGAAATAATAAGACTTTTGCCTAACAACCAAGAAAAAAAAAATGAACCTCATATAGCCACCCAGGGCACTACAACTCTATTTATTTATTTGCGACACAGTCCCATGAAAGTAGCCCCTTAGAAAGAACAGTAGTTTCTATTGTTTTGCCTGCAGCAGCTGTACTGTAGTGTATCTACTAAGCTCTCTCTTGTCCTCTTCTGTCTTTGGAGAATTCTTTGCATACTGGCATTATTGGCCTGTGAAGCCCAAATCTACAAGCCAAAACAAGTAAAGACTATCAGCAAACCAGAAGGGCAGAGGCGCACAGTCTCTGCTTAACCTTAGAAGTTAACAACCCTGAGCAACCGTAATATCAGATCTGCTTCCACCCATTGCAATTGCTTATACCAATCTGTGGTACTTTGCTTTCAAGTACCAGCAAACCAATTGTGATGGTTTGTATATGCTTGGCCCAGAGAGTGGCACAATTAGGAAGCGTAGCTTTGTTGGAGTGGGTGTATCACTGTAGGTGTGGGCTTTAAGACCCTCTTCCTTGCTGCCTAGAAGATAATCTTTTCCTGTTTGCCTTTGGATGAAGATGTAAACTCTCAGGTCCTGCTGCACCGTGCCTGCCTGGACACTGCCATGCTCCTGCCTTGATGATAATAGACTGAACCTCTAAACCTGTAAGCCAGCCCCGATTAAATATTGTCCTTATAAGAGCTGTCTTGGTCATGGTGTCTGTTTACAGCAGTAAAAAAACCTAACCAATATACCTTTTTATTTCTCTGTGTCATAAGTCCCTTTAGAGGAGCCTGTACTTTACACCTTTGCATAGTAGGAAATTAGTAACTATTGTGCAATCTACCTGTTACTATATGCGCTATCTTTTCTCTATTTCATAAATGAAGAACTCAACTTTCTGTTGCTCAGGGCAAAAAACTAGCCTCAAAGTCTCTCTCATCTGACTTAAAAGAAGCAATTTCTAGAAAATGTGGCCACAAATCCCATTTAAAGAGATGTTTTAAAGGTAGGGGAGAATATTTCTCATCCTGATGTAAAACAAACACCACAAATCTATTTCACTTTGGTTTTCAAAAGACAAAAATCCTTGTCCTCATGCTAAAATCCCCCCTTTGCCTCTTCTTCTTTCCCTCCTAAGTCAGACATACAAGCAGCAAGACCTAATCACCTGTCTGTCACTCATCAGCAAGAACTCAGTCTTACATATACTCTTTTCAGGAAAAAAAGCAAGCCAGGAAAGTGGCATACTTCTGTAACCGAGGCACTCAGGAGGCTGAGGCAGAGGGACCTGCAGTTCCAGACAGCCTGAGCTAACAGTGAAATCTTGTCCCCCAAATAATAATTTGAAGAGTTTTGTTAAGACATACCAGTAGTGGGGACTCACACCTGTAGTTCCAGCACTAGATATGCTGAGGTAGGCTTGCTGCAAGTTCAAAGCCAACCCTGGCTACAAAGTAAAACCTTATTTAAAAAAATTAAAGACCAAACTTCTTTGCCAAGAGTGGTACACTCCTACAATCCCAGCAGAAGGCTCAATCAGAAGGACTGAGAAGAAAAGGCCAGCATGGGATGCTGGGGAGCAGCTGCCGACCTATCTCGATAAGGCAAAATTAAACAAATACAAAAGTCCTTTGAAATCTTTAATTCCAGACTTTAAGACTGGACTGGAAGTTATAGCTGGAGGAACTCTCAGAGATGAGTGTTCTGGGTTGGATCTTAAACACCCAAAATGACAAAAGACATTACCTAAAAAATAAAAGCATAGAATGGGTATCTATGAGATTTGGCTCCTTGATACCCTGCCACCCTTTTTTTGGTGGGGGGTGGGAAACTGGTTAAGTTCTGGCAATCGGAGACTAAACCCACAGCCTCTAAAGACCTACCCATAAACTACAATTTGCACCTCCCTGCTGTGAGACAGGGTCTCCCAGAGTGCTGAGGTAACAAATGACCTGCCATGCCTGGCCCTCCACAGCCTTTAATTTCCTATTATTCTCTTCTCTCATTTCACTATGGTATACTAACCCCCTGCTGGGTAAAAACTGAATTAACAAAATATGCAAGGAGTTTCTAGATATGAACACAAGGATAGGATATTTTCAGATTTTGGTTTTAAACCAGAGGAAAATGAACAAGATATCTGCGACATTACCTCTGCCCTGAGACATGCCATTGACATGAGCAGAGACTGAGTCCTTGGTTCATTATATCAGTTCGGGAAGAAGCAAACAATTAGGCATTAGTTCAAGCTACCATGTTCCTCTGAGGCAGATTTGTTAGATTATTTCGTAGGTTAAAGAGAGCCTAAAATTAACTTCTAAAAAATAATGTTCTACTATTGACAAAGTGATCTGACCAATTTCTTCACTTTATCCTCACTACAGCTCTGGTGGAGAGGAATGCTAGGGTGTTTAATCCCAAAATATTTAGGCCGCGGGGCTTCTGATTAAATAAACGCCTACAGCCAGTCTCTTTTGCAGGCGACCTGCAGTGGTGCTGACTTAAAATCCTCGATCCCAAACCCATTCTGTAGCGCTGACATATGCCGAGCTATAGTGTAAGACCCCCAAGAGAAACACCCTAGCTCGAGTCTTGTGGGCTGGCGCTCGCTACCAATGACCACAAAAGTCGGCACTTGATGCAACCCAGCAAGAGGCTCTATTCAGAAACCAGCGTGCGCTGGGACTCCTCGTACCTCTCACAAAAGGAAAGGGGAGAAGAGCCCCGAGTATGAATCCATACAAGCTTAAAAAGGCAAAGACCGCAGGCTGGGAGGGGGACTGGGGAGCGCTCTTGATTGTGTCTCTCATCGCTACGCGCAACTGCAGCTTGGGAGTTCACGGTCCCATGTAATTCTGAGATACTGGCCAATTTAAAATTTTCTATTTACACTATTTAGAAAGATGACTCCAGTGACCCTAAATTTCATGATGCCGCCTTCAACCCACTCGTGACCCCCGCCTTGGAACACCGGCGTCGCCTGGCCGCCGGAACCCAGGGTCCGGAAGGCTCGCGGGGGCGGGGCGTAAATTGTAAACAATGGCGGCCCGGCCTCCCGCGACCCTCTGCCCACACCGAGAGCAACCTAGGCCATCGCACCCCGACCCCGGGACGTCGCCTATCAGGCCTGGGCTTTCGCAAGGCTCGGGCAGTCCCGGGCCTGGCCGCTCCTCTCTGCTAGCCTCAGAGAGTGTAGGGTCCGCCTTGGGCGGCCTGACAGCCATTCCCCGCGCGCCTACGGCCCCGGAGGATCGAGGCCTCGGGACTCACCCAGCTGGCGAGGGAGAAGACGCCGAGGACGGCCCCCATGGTGACGCTGGGGCCGAGACCCACCGCTCCGACCAGCTCCCTGCTCGGTGGCTAACTGCCCGCTGAGGCGACGCCTCAGAAACGCGACGAATTCTCAAGCCGGAAACAGGGCCCGCCCTTCGCAGGACGCCCAGTCCACGTCATCAAGTGGCCCCGCCCACGGCCCACTCAGGGAAGAAGGAGGAGCCCAGCGCTTGAGGGGAAGGTGGGCGTATGGCTGCTGGGGTTGCGGAGGCCACGGAGGCTTCATGGCATACAACTCTGGGCTCGCTTGGGGCGCTGGTGATCTGAGGAGACACAAAGGTGCAGAGAGGCATAGCATGTCCCCTGCGAACTGCACCTCTCTGAAGAAGCGACATCTGTATTAAATAAAGATCCTCCAGACTGTTGAGTTGTGGCAGGGCAGTACTTTGTGGTTATGGAGAGATGGAATGTTTGCAAACTCTGAGGCAAACAGGCTATGTTGGGCCATTTAATAATCATCATTAGCATCTGTAATCCCAGCACTAAAGAGGATGAGGCTGGAGGATCAGGCGTTCAAAGCTACCCTAGGCTACTTAGAGTTCCAGGCAAACAAAAAAAGCCACTCTTCTCACCCCACACACTACCGGAAATTTCTCCAGCTCCCTCCCTCCCTCCTCCCCCTTTCCCTCCCTCTGCTGGTTCAGTCTGCTGGCCAAATTCAGCCCACTACTTTCTCTTCTTGTCCTAGACTCTTCCAGATGCCTCTGGCTGTGCTCTCTTACCTATAATAAAAACCTTCTCCTTAACCATACCTTGGAGCAGGCCTGTCCTCTTTTTGTTGGGAACAAGCAACAGAAACATATGCTAAGTGCTACCATTTAGTTTTCTAAATTCAAGGTCTCAGGCCCTAAGGGAGCTGGGGACTTCCCTTCAGCTGAGCAGCCTCTGTTGTAAACAATTGTCTGAGTCCAGATATTTCAGGGACAACTTCCCTATCTTGGTGGCAGGGCCAAACAAGGGCATGTTCCCAGGCCTAGGAACGAATGCCTATCCCACTTGTCCAAATGTTTTCTTAATTGTCTGTTAGCCAGTAAAGAATATAGAAATTTCTGTTATCTAAGCCAACATGCATAAGTTATAAAAATATAAAACCATTGCCGGTTATGCCCTAGTTGACTATGCAGTTTGCCCACTCCTTTGTTCCCTTATCATTCTAAAATTCCAGGCCAGAGTCCAGAAGACCTAGCTGCAAAAGCTGATTAAGGACCTTGAAGCCAGGTGCCCAGTCTCCAACGGGTTCTCCCTTGCTTAACCCATGATGTCAAAATACAACTGGATAACACTGCAGCTCCCCGATACCCCCTTACCCCCTGCTTTGTGTTCCCATCCTTTAAAAATGTACAGTCTCCCTTGGAGAACGAAATTCAGATTCCAAAATGGCCATTTCCCTGAGTGCTCCGAAAATAAGGCTTTCATCTTTAAGCTTGTCTCTGGAAATGAGTTTTCTCGGCTTCCACCCCAAAACCAACAATTTCATTCAATAGGTAATATGAAATGCTATATATAGGAGGATTTTTTTTTTTTTTTTTTTTTTTTTTTTTTTTTTTTTTAGTAGAAGTATACTTAAGGGCTGAGGATTGTAGCTCAGTTGGCAGAGTGCTTGTCTGGTATTTGAACTCCACCACTACATAAACCAGGCCGGATGGTCTACATACACCTAGTGCTTGGCCTGTAGAGGGTGGAGGATAAGATGTTCAAGGTCAGGCTAAGCTTGGAGGTGTACACCTGGGGTCCTAGTGCTTGGCCTGTAGAGGGAGTGGCCAAGCCAGTTCAGTCAGTCAACAGGGTCTCAAGGGAAGGAGCAAGGATTGAAGAAAGAAAAGACAATGAGACAACATTATAACATGACTCTAGCCAGTGGTGAGGCTGAAGTGGGTTTAGTTTTTTTTTTCCCATTCTGCTTTTATACCATTCTAGGTACATACAAAGAATATGGTCAGTCCCAAGGCATAAACAAAGAAGTTAAGGAACAAAAACACATAGACAAAGGTCTCATGATTACTGTAGTCAGAGTCTTAACAAGACCCAAGATACAAAGAACACATTCCTCAGCTGTGTCCAATCTTGAGTCTACTTCCTTGTCCTAGCTCAAGGTCAAATTCCCACCAAATTCCTAGAAGGCCACAAAGTGAGATTGAGAGGAAGATAAGAGGTTCAAGGTCAGGCTGGGCTTGGTGGTGTACACCTTTAATCACAGCACTGGAGAGGCAGAGGCAGAAGAGAATTTGAGGCCAGCCTGGTCTACATAGGGAGCTCTAGAATAGCCAGGGCTACACAGAGGGACCCTGTCTAAAAAAAAAAAAAAAAAAATCATTCAAGGATACCTTCTGCTATATATGGAGTTTGAAGCCAGTCTGAGCTACTTGAGACTTTACCTAAACAAAACAAAAGAAAAAAAAAGAGAAAAAGAAAGAAAGAAAGAGAAAGAAAGAAGGGGGCCAGGACTATGGGCTCAGCAGTTAACAGCACTGGCTGCTCTTACAAAGGACCCAGTACTCACATGGCAGCCATGTAACTCCTGTAACTTCTGTAACTCCATTTCCCAGGGTCTCTGACACCCTGTTCTGACCTCTGTGGCACCAGGCACTCACACATGGTGAACAGACACACATGTGGGCAAATCACCCATCACATAAAATAATGAAGTCATAAACTACAAGTCTCAAATACACTGGTGGAAACATTGGGGAATCTTATGATCAGATCGGCTAACAAATCTTTATTGCTTTGGAAGGGCCCAGTCCACTGTAGTGGTACTGCCCCTAGTCAAGTGGGTCTGGACTATGTAAGAAAGTTGGCTGAACACAAGCCAGAGAGAGCAAGCTTGTAAGGAAAGATCTCTGATCTTTCTTTAGTTGCTGCCTCCGGGTTTCTGCCTTGAGCTCCTTTCCTGGATTTTAACCTATAAACTGAAATAAACCATATCCTCCTCAAATTGCTTGTGGTCCTGGTGTTTATCACAGAAACAGATCAAATGTAAGAATGTAATTTAAGGTCTCAGCTTGAACTTAAAATGAAAAGATCCTTAAGTTTGAGTTTCGGTATACACTCAAATATTAGCTGCCCCCAGGCACATCCCGGGAGGAGCATATTTCAAAGACTCAAACATTCCTGGAAGACCGGCCCAAGAGTTTATCAGAGAGATGAGCCCTTAACACAGTACACCTGGATAAACAGAAGCCACTTAAGCTGACCCTCTTTATGTAAAGATAAGGTGCAACATTGAGTTTCCTAGAAACTCTAAGGGCCTGGGAACGGCTATTTGAAATCCTTTACGGTTATTGTTTGAAAAGTAATTAACTGTCCTTTTTTTTTTTTTTTTTTTTTTTTGGTTTTTTGAGACAGGGTTTCTCTGTATAGCCCGGGCTGTCCTGGAACTCACTCTGTAGACCAGGCTGGCTTCGAACTCAGAAATCTGCCTGCCTCTGCCTCCCAAGTGCTGGGATTAAAGGCGAGCGCCACCACCGCCCAGCTGGCTTAACTGTCTTTGTGAACTCTGTAAAAATGGTATATAAGCTGCTTTAGCTTCAGCCTGGGGTTCCTCTTACCTGTGAATAAGGGAGCCCCAGTAT
Source organism: Arvicanthis niloticus (assembly GCF_011762505.2). Taxonomy (NCBI): domain Eukaryota; kingdom Metazoa; phylum Chordata; class Mammalia; order Rodentia; family Muridae; genus Arvicanthis; species Arvicanthis niloticus. The sequence continues at coordinate 132,847,638 of NC_047659.1, forward strand.
ATTGGTCATCATCTTATCATCAACACACCTCTGTTATTGCATTGAATCTGCTGTCTGTGTTTCTGGGGGAGTGCGTCCACTGGTTTAGATCTTTAGGTCCAACACACTGTGGACAACAGGTTACAGCAAAGAGGAGGAAGGAAAATCTCTTCTTTCAGTCTGATGCTATCTGATGGTAGCCTTGGCCTTTGGGTTGGTGGAAGATAAGAAACCAAAGGCCTGTGAAGTTAATCACAGGATGTTAGGTTAGACTGGTGAGGAAGGAATGCATGACTACTGAAGAGATAAAAATAGCCCAAGGAAAACTGTAAATAGGCTCTGGACCTGCAACATTCCAATCTCTTCTTAGTAATCAGTGAAGTTCTAATCAGTTAATCAGCCTTTCCAAAGGCTCAGTGTAAGGTGTCATTCTTTCTAGGATTCCCAGAATGACTAAGCATCAGATTTCATGTACACAGGTATCAAATTTCAAACATTGTTTGAAAGGTGCATTGCTAGGATCTGATGTAGATGAGGCTGAGTAGCAGGCTGGAAAAGCATCTTTAAGAAACAAGAATGGTGCACGCCTTTAATCCGAGCACTTGGGAGGCAGAGACAAGCAGATTTCTGAGTTTGAGGCCAGCCTGGTCTACAGAATGAGTTCCAGGACAGACTACACAGAGAAACCCTGTCTCGAAAAAAAAAAAAAAAAAAAAAAAAAAAAATAAAAAAAAAAAAATAAAAAAAAAAAAAAAAAGAAACAGAAATGGTTGGTAAAGCCATTAAGGGAAAAACTCCTGGACCACAGATAACCTCAAAGCCTAGCCAGTATGAGCTGGGTTTAATATATATTTATTTTTTCTCTGTATTTGACTAGGATGTAACATAACTAGTATGCCTAAGATTATAATAATTGAAAATACTGTCTATCTCAACAATGTGAAGGTAAGGGAACTTGGTAATTTAACCAACCAAAATTCTGTTTTTTAAAAACAAACAAACAAACAAAACTAGATAGACTGTTTGGCTCTGTACCTATGTGTATGTATTTGTACTCTGTGAATTATTTCTGTTTGTATTAGGAATATTCAAACAAATCTATTTTTAATTTCAGGGTGGACTTTTGATGGTGTTTGATTTCATTTCTATATCTACATGGTAAGTGTCTAGTTCTAGTTATTGCAAAAGACTCACCTTTGATAAGTAGGTTATTATTGATGAAAAAAACCTCAAACTCAGAGAATTGATGCTATAAAGGGGAGAACTCCTAACCATCAAGCCATCTCCTCAGTTCACAACCTAAATGTGGTTTCCTGGATCCACATGGTGAAAGCAGACCTGTGATTCCCAAAAGTGTCCTTTACCTCCAGATGTGTCCTATGGAACACAAATGTGTGTGCCAGTGTGCATGCACACGTGCGCGTGCACACACACACACATTTATGTAATTTTTTATTTAAAAAAATAGCAATGGGGCTGGAGAAATGGCTCAGTGGTTAAGAGCACTGACTGCTCTTTCAGAGGTCTGGAGTTCAATTCCCACATTCCAACATGGTGGCTCACAACCATCTGTAATGGGATCCAATGCCCTCTTCTGGTGTGTCTGAAGACAGAGACAGTGTAAAACAGCGTAAGCATATACATAAAAATAAATAAATCTTAAAAAAAAATAGCCATGGAGCTGAGTGTGGCTTTTGGGAGACTGAGGCAGGGAGATCCTCCAGTTCAAGGCTACATATTAAGTTCTAGACCAACATACGATGTAACCCTATCTCCAAAATAGAAAACAACAAAAATAAATAACAACAAAATACTCACGTATTACCGGGAGGAAAATAATCTTCCCTTGATGGGTCTGAGCAAAGCCCTGTGCCTCTCACTGCCCACCTTTTTGTATAATCTATAGCTATTGTTTCACGTGGCATTTCAGATTTTATAGAGGGGCAATTTTGATACCCCCCTCCTTTTCTTATCTATTTCTATTTTTTGCTTACATAATAAACCTGGCACCAGGGACAGAGAAGGAGCCTAAAGGGTTCATGAGGTCTTGAGAGAGAGGAGAATCTTCAGTGATCTCCAAGCCTGTTGATTGTTTTTCTCTTTTTCTTCTTCCTCCTCTTCCTCTTCTTCCTCCTCCTCCTTCTCTTCTTCTTCCTCCTCTTCTTCCTCTTCCTCCTCTTCCTCCTCCTCTTCTTCTTCCTCTTCTTCCTCCTCCTCTTCCTCTTCCTCTTCTTCTTCCTCCTCCTCTTCCTCTTCTTCTTCCTCTTCCTCCTCTTCTTCATCTTCATCTTCCTCCTCCTCTTCTTCCTCCTCCTCCTTTTCTTCCTCCTCCTCCTCCTTTTCCTCCTCCTCCTCCTCCTCCTCCTCCTCCTCCTCCTCCTCCTCCTCCTCCTCCTCCTCCTCTTCTTCTTCTTCTTCTTCTTCTTCTTCTTCTTCTTCTTCCAGGGTTTCACAGTGCAATCTCCACTGACCTGGAACTCGCTCACAGAGATCCACCTGCCTCTGCCTCTCAGTGCTGGATACACAGGTGTGCACTACCATGTCTGACTTCAATTTCTTTTAAGATTCATTTTTACTTTATGTGCATGTGCCACATGCACGCCAGGTGTCTGAGAGGCTAGAAGTTGGACCCCTAGAACTGGAGTTATAGAAGATTGTGAGCCAACACATGGATGCTGTGAACAGACCACAGGTTCTCTGAAAGGGCACCATGTGCCCCTCTTACCTGCTGAGCTATCTCCCAGCCCCTCTTTTCTGTTTTTGAGATGGAGCCTCACTGGGCGGTGGTGGCGCACACCTTTAATCCCAGCACTTGGGAGGCAGAGGCAGTTGGATTTCTGAGTTCGAGGCCAGCCTGGTCTACAGAGTAAGTGCCAGGACAGCCAGAGCTACACAGAGAAACCCTGTCTCAAAAAACAAAAAACAAAACAACAACAACAACAAAAAAAAAAAAAACAGAGAGAGAGAGAGAGAGAGAGAGAGAGAGAGAGAGATGGAGCCTCACCCTTGGTCCTGACTGGCCTCAATTGTACCATGTTAACTAGATGTGCTTTGAGCTCACTAGGATTCTCTGCCACCTCTGCCCCCCACACCCCCCACCCCCACCCCACCACCCCCAATGCTAGGATTACAGGTTTGGGCCACTGTGTCCAGCTCAAACCCAGTGATTTCTAACCACCTAGCAAGACCCACTTATCTGTCTAAGATTGTCTGCCTTGGCAGCTGCACACTCCAACGGTTTCTATTGTTTCTCTTGTCAATAAAACCACAAACTTCCTGTCATCTCTGTGAAGGTGGATTGGGGGTTACTGAACCCCTTTATCTTATTTTACTAATGTGTCATATTTATTAACCCTCTTTCTTGGTTACTTTTCTGTTGGGATGATAAGACACCAAGACCAAGGCAACGTATAGGAAAAATAGTCAGGTTGTGGCTAGAGTCCGTAATCATTATGGAAGCAGGCAATCATGATACTGGAACAGCAGAGGAGAGCTTACTTTCTGGTCCTCAAGCACATGCAAGATGTGTGTGGTGGGGACAGGGGTGGTGGCGGTTATGTAACTGGGATTCCTGTGGGCTTTTCAAAAGTGAAGCCCACCCCCCAGTGACACACCTCCCCCAACATGGCTACATCTAATTCTTCCTGGGGACCAAGCGTTGAAACACAGGAGCCTGAGGGGGCTGTTCCCATCCAGCTCTCCTCTGCTCTTCATTGCTACCTGTCTCTCTGTGTGCTGGCACCTGCAGCAGAGCCTGGTCAGCTGGAACTCCTATAACTTGGCTTTTGCCCTAAACCAGTGGTTCCCAAACTGTGAGTCATGACCCCTTTGTGGGTTGAAAGGCGCTTTCGCAGGGGTCACCTAAGACTTGTATAAGATTTGTATATCAGATATTTGCATTATGGTTCATAACAGTAGCAGAACCAAAGTTATGGAGTAATAACGAAAATAATTTTATGGTTGGGGTCATCACAACATGAGGAACTGTATTAAGGGGTGGCATTAGGTTGAAAACCACCACCATACATGGCACCCTCCCACTGGTCTCTTTTATGCCTTCTACTCAAAAGTATTGTTTTTTTTTAAACAGCTTTTAAATGTATTTAAGAGTGCGTGCATGTGTGTGTGTGTGTGTATTTGTGTAGGTAGGCATGTATACACAGAGGTCAGAGATCAATCTGTAAGGGTTCAAAATTTGCTAAAGGAAGACTCCAGACTCAGATAGTATGCAAAAACAAAGAGCATTTATTCTGCAGAAACAACCAGCATGTGGTGGTATCTTAGGGTTTCACTGCTGTGAACAGACACCATGACCAAGGCAACTCTTATAAGGACAACATTTAATTGGGGCTGGCTTACAGGTTTAGAGGTTTAGTCCATTATCATTAAGGCGGGAACATGGTAGCATCCAGGCAGGCATGGTGCAGGAAAAGCTGAGGGTTCTATATCTTCATCTGAAGGCTGCTAGCAGAATATTCAATTCCAGGCAGCTAGGATAGGGGTATTAAAGACTACACCCACAGTTACACACCTACTCCAACAGGGACACATCTTCTTATAGTGCCACTCCCTGGGCCAAGCATATACAAACTTTCAGGGAGTCAACCATACTCTAAAATGGTGACCCCAAACAAAGGCATGCAGGCCTTCTTATGGGGAACTAGGAGAACTCTTTAGAAGGATTAGGTAATCTAAAATTTCATTGGTGGGTCTTAGGGGGTCACAGGTGGTCAGTGGTCTGCATTTCTATTTCATGGATGTTTAACCATGTGATGAAATAGGGCTGCCCAGCCCAGATGGCCCATTCTGAGATAAGATATTTCCCCATTTTTGTGGCTATCCCCAGGCTGTTCTTTGGGAGGGGGTTTTATGATCTTGTTCTAGACTTTATGGTCTGTTCCTAGAGCTGGTGTCTTCTGGCCTAGTTTCTGGGAGTTATGGTCTATTCCTGAAGCTGGTGTCTTACGGCCTTTTTGAAATCAGGCCTGGTCCTTAAATGTAGACAAACGTTGTCCTTTCAAACCTCAGTTGCCATTTCTCAGGAACCATCCATCTTGTCTTTTGAGACAAGGTCTGCTAATGGGACCTGGGGCTCAGCATTTAGGCTGGCTGGCTGGCCTGCACTGAGAGCCTCTGGTCTCTGCCTCTCCTGCACTGGGATTACAAGCAGATGACATCACTCTGCTTTTTACATGGCTACTGGAGATCTGAACTCAGGTCCTCATGCTTGCAAGGGAAGTAAGTACTTCACCAACTGAGCTGTCCCCTCAGAAAAAGTCTTCTCCCAAGCTTTTTTTTTTTTTTTTTTTTAAATCACAGTTTCAGATCAAGCAGAGTCTGTGCTCTTCTTTTTTTTTTTAAAGTTACTTTTTAATTTTTAAAAAACTTTTTATTTCATTTATTGTAGCCGCCAGCAGGTATGGGTAACTGGGTTCACCTGAGAGGATGGCTGGGAATGAAAGGGGAATGGAGAAGCATGGGGCCAAGACAACTATTCTGATCAAGGCCCAAGGTTTATTGTTTGACTCTCAAATAAAAAGGGGAAGACTCCACCCCCACAAGAAGAGTCTTCTTAGGCACTTCAGCCCAGCAGTGTGGGTGAGGGGTATGCATCCTTAATCGCAGGGCAGGCCGGAGGTGTTTCAAGCAAGCTCAGCGGGCAATCTATTCAACTCAGCTCCTGTGGCAGACTGCAGGTCTCCAAGGCTGGCAAGGCTTCCCAGGTCCTATTGTTATTTGGTCTCTTGTAAACAGCATTTGGGCCTACTCAGGCTGGCAGGCTAGGGGAAGGGCACATTTTATTTTTCATTTATTTATTTATTCACTTTACATCCTGGTAGCAGCCCCCCTCCGTCCTTCCGTCCTCTTCTCCCAGTCACCCTCCTCTCCCTCTCCCTATTATCCTCTCCCCTTCTCAGAGAAAGGAAAGCCTCCTTAGTATGCCAACCAGTCCTGGATCATCAAGTCACAGCAGGTGCTAACTGCATCCTCTCCCATGGGTGGGAGGCCCCACCCGGCAGTCCAGCTAGGGGAACAGCGATCCAATGGCAGGCAGCAGAGTCAGAGACAGCCCCTACTCCAATTGTTAGGGGACCCACATGAAGACCAAGCTGCACACCTGCTACACATGTGTAGGGGAACTTTATTTTTTTATGTATATGGGTGTTTTGTCTACATTTATGTCTGTGTACCATTTATGTACCTGGTGTCCACGGGAGCCAGAGGACATCAAATCCCCTGAAACTACAGATAGGTGTTAGCTGTCATGCAAGATGCTGGAGATTGAAACAGGGTTTTCTAGAAGTGCAATAAGTTTTCTTAACCACTTAGCCCCAAGTTGGAGCTTTTAACAGTCTCGAAATTGGTGTTATCAGAGAGAGTTCTTAGGTCACTTGTAACAACTGCTCAGCTATAGTTCTCAATACATGTCATTTTTCAGTGCTTGACCAGGTTCAAAAGTTAGTGCTCCGGTGGGAATGTGGCAGCCAGTCCTAACCTAATGGCACTGTGTTGTTGCTTGCCCAGGAAGAAAACACTCTATCCCAGTCAGTAATGACACTTCTTTCCATTTTCCCAGCATGGTCTAGTTTGTGAGACAATTTACCTATTATTATCCTGTGATGCCAAAGAATTTAGTGTGGTGCCAAGCATCCCCTAATAGCCACTGACCTTTTGTTGGGAACCGCACTAGCCCCATGTTAGACCCACGTTCGGGCGGCCAAAAAATGTCGCGGCCTGAGCAAAATGTTGAGGCCCGGGCTGCCCCACGTTTGGCAGCCACTGTATCCCAGCCCAAGCTGCCGCTCTGGTCCTCAGGTCAGGGTTCAGCAAGAGAGAGAGAGAGAGTAAGGACGAAGAATGGAGACCAGACAGAGTGTGATTCAATCCTGTTTATTCTTCAGTCTCTCTTCCTAGTCCAAGTTCCAAGTCTAGCTGTACTCTCTAAAGAGACTCCCTAAAGAGTCTCCCTAAAGAGTATATGTCTCTGCTGTCTGCCTCTGCCTTTTATATGTCTCACTTCTAAGCCATGCCTCTTGGTCACACCTTTAATCATGTCCTTAGGTCTTGTCTCTAAATCTGATCTCTACACTTCTAAGTCACACTCTTAAGTTACACACCTTTAATCTCAGTCTCATGTCAGGGTATATGGCTCAAGATGGCTGCAAAGCTGATAGCCGCTTTCTACTAGAAGTCGGCCCCCAACAACCTTTGTTCTGACTTGCCTGTGAGAAACTGGGGGCCTACAGGATCTATCTATGTGAGACAGGAAGAGGAAACATGGTGTTTCCTTCTGTGAGGTAGTCAACCCCGTTGCTCTGGCTTCTGTAAACCCACTTATGGCTCTGGGACTGGGATGAATGAGGTGGTCCCTTTATCCCTGTACAGTGGGATGAGAAACAATTAAGGAGCCGGGCGGTGGTGGCGTATGCCTTTAATCCCAGCATTTGGGAGGCAGAGGCAGGCGGATTTCTGAGTTCGAGGCCAGCCTGGTCTACAAAGTGAGTTTCAGGACAGCCAGGGCTACACAGAGAAACCCTGTCTCAAAAAACCAAAAAAAAAAAAAAAAAAAAAAAAAAAAAGAGAGAGAGAGAGAGAGAGAGAGAGAGAGAAACAATTAAGGAGAGGAAATTGAGTTCTCACCCAGTTGTAGATACACCGAGCATGAGATAACTGTGATGCCCACCGCTGAGCTGACATCTTTATAAACCCTTCCTTTAGCCACTGTTTGTCAAGGCTGCCATCAAAGGCTATGATTCTGTCAGTGATAAGAATCAATTGAGTTGGACTGGCAGTGGTGGTGCATGCCTTTAATCCCAGTACTTGGGAGGCAGAGGCAGGCGGATTTCTGAGTTCGAGGCCATCCTGGTCTACAGAGTGAGTTCCAGGACAGCTAGGGCTACACAGAGAAACCCTGTCTCGAAAAACAAAAACAAAACAAAACAAAACAAAAAAAAAATCAATTGAGTTAATCTGGATTCAGATTGGGTCTAAATTTTAGGGTTTTTTTCCCCAGTGGATTTGAGCTCCACCCAAGTTAGGAGCTTCCTTTGATCTTAAGGTCCCTTATATATGCAGGGTTTCCCCAGGAAATGCAATTGCTGATTGTGAGTTAATTATTTCCCAGGCTGAAATTAATTCTGGTGTTTAAATTCTCACCCTCACCCCCCAAAAAACCTTTTACTCATTTTTTTGCCACACCTCCTTCCTTCCAGAGATTATGACAGAGGAATTTGTCACTCCACACCAATTTTCTAGTCTTTATTTCCAGTCAATGGGCTGGGCTTGTAGCTCAGTGGTAGAGCACTTGCCAAACATCCACGAAGTCCCTAAGTCCCATATCTACCACCATCAAAAAAGTAATTAAAAAAAAAAAAAAGCTAGACTTGGTGGCATAAGCATCCGAGGGACAAGCCCTCATCTAGAGCCTCGCTGTACTCCATGCCCATCTTTACCTGCCACCTCTCGGAAGAGCTAAGGTCCCAGCCTCAGGACCGTTTTCCTTCCTCCGCCCAAGGCCGTCAGCCTCGTCCCTTCCCGGCCGCCGTAGCGCGAGCGACGCGGGAGTTCAGCAGTCGCGTCGCCTAGGCAACGGCTCGGCGGCGGGTTGCGGGCGCCAGGCGGCCCCGGGGAGGCGCTCGCGCCGGCGGCCCGGGCTCCGCGAGGCGACCAGGCGGCAGGTAAGCGGCGGTAGAGCGGGCGGCCGTGGCCGGGAGAGGAGCTGTCTGCCGGTTGACCGGCGAGGGACCGGCCGCGGGGACGCCAGGCAAGGACGGAGGGCCGGACCTTTGTCCCCTGGGCCCGCGAGCTGGCGCCTGCGACGCCCTCTGACCCCGGCCACGTTCGGGTGGGTGAGCTTTCGGCTGTTATTCCTACCTATCTGGAGCCCCACTGGAAAGTTTTCCTTTTAAATAATAATTTTTTAAAAAAGCTTTTATTTTATGACGGTTGGTTGCAGAGTAGCTAGGAACTGAAAACGTCTGCGTGTGTCGCTCGCTCTTCGTGGGGGGGGGATCTGCGAGATCGGACTTATTTCTGAGTCAGTTTTCTCACCTGCACAATGGGGATAATAATAATACCTGTCTTTTAAGACGATCCCAACATGTATTTATATTTAAAGTCCTCACTACATGGGCGCTTTTCTTGTGACTACTACGAGGAGCATCATTGAGTATTTATTGAGAACCAGGGCCCGGGCTGATCGCCAGCGGTTAAAAAAAAAAAAAAAAAGTGAATGAGACGTTTTGTTCTTAGGGAACTCCACTCCTGTTCGTAGGAAAATGACCTATGGACTGGAATTTGGTGTAATCTGAGCTATGGTTTTGCACGTATAGGAAACTGAATGCAGTGGAGGCAGTTGTAGATCTTCAGAGATGGTCAGAGAGGGAGATTATACAAGAAGGTTACTTCCAAAAGGAGGTATGAAGCCTGCCTTTAGTGTTGGCCAGAAGACTAGGCTGGTGCGCCCAGTATTAGAAAAACAGTGCCTTGAGGAGACAGCCAAACTTCAAGAGACTCTCCCAAGAATTTCAGACTGGAAGAGAGTCCACTGGTAGAAGTAGTGCCTACTTTATGTCTGAGCTTTTGCTCTTCCCACAGGCTGGTTTTGATTGATGCTGCTGTGTAGCTGAGGCTTGCCTTGAACTCCTGACCCTCGTGTCTCCACCTTATGAGTTGTAGGATACAGGTATGAGCTGGCAGAGGATTCTCATTAATAGGGATGCGGGCATAATCAGAAGTAGACAGCTCACCCTCTTTGGTCTCTTCACTCTTATTTTTCACTTTGAAGCCAGTTTTTTATAGTGATTAAAAAAAAAAAACAGATATTGACTATTGTCTTAGACCCTTTTTTATTATTGAAACTACACACCTGAGGTTGGATGGCTTTAGCAAGAAAAGAGGTTTCTTTAACTTACAGTTCTGGAGATTCTTGGGGCCCACTTCTGACCATGGACTTGTTACGGCAGAGTTAGGGCTCAGCATGTTGAGCGATCGGGAGATGGGGAATTTGAGGATTCGTCTTTTTGTGGTGCTGGGGGTTGAAGTGACCCTTGCCTCTGAGCTGTATATCCTTGGCCATGAAACTGGTGTTTCTGATTAGGTGACTACAGTCTAGTCTGGAGGTTGGGGGAAGGAGCAGTGAGAACTGGCTCTGTCTGGAGAGATGGTGAGAATGGCGAAAGACAGTATTTCAAACATACTCAAAAGCGATGTCACCCAGCCCAGCATGGCACCAGCCTGCCTTTCCAGCATTTGGAGGTGGAGGCAGGAGGACCAAGAGTTTAAGCTCTGGCAATATAGCAAGTTCAAGGCTAGGCTGGGCCAAATGAGACCTTATCTCAGCATATGCATGCACACACACAAGTTTATTCGTGGATTTATTTTGAGACACTTGTTTTGTAGGCCAGGCTGGCCTAAATCCCACAGAGGCTCGTCTGCCTCCAGAGTACTAGAATTAAAGGCACACTACCACACTGGGCTGTGTTAGTTTGTTTATGGAGGTGAAAGCAGTTCACTACAACTCCAAGTGGAATGGCAGTGCTGAGTAGCTGTGGCGGTTCACACCTGTAATCCCAGAACTCAGCAGGCTGAAGCAGGAGGCTCAGGAGTATGAGGCTAGCCTGGGCTACATAGCCAGGCCTTGTGTCAACAAAACAACCCCCTTTCTTCCTCCCCCCAAAAACCCCAAATAAATAATGAAGATAATGAGAGATTTTTTTTTAAAGGCCCAGATCTGAGGGCTGCTACATTGCACTCTTGGAAGAACCATTCATTTAGGTGACACCAAGAAGAAATGGCTCTGGAAGTAAGAGGAAACTAAGAATGTGTGGTCATGAAGACCAGGGGCAGAGGCCAGCTTCACTAGATGCCACTGAGGTGGCCAGCAGCTGCAATTAAAGTCAGAAGGTGTCATCTGAATAAATAAGTTCCAGAGGTCACTAGGGACCTGACTGAGCAGATGTGGCGAAATGGCGGGGGTGGAATCTCTAATGTCCCAGCTTCCAAAGCTTCTGTGTAATGGATCAGTGGGATGAGGTAAGAGTGGGATGTGAGAAGACAGAGTGGAGGCAGCTCCGAGCAGGGTGGCTGTGGAGGGAGGGGGAAGGCTGGAGCCTGATTCAGGAGTAGGGGAAGGCTTTTCTTTAAAGCATGGGAGACAGCTTAACTGCAGTTGGCATAGAGCTGGTGGGAGGGAAAGGCTGAGAAGACATGGGAGTGGAGGGGAATCACGATAGCACAACTGTCTCTGGAAGGCAGGAGTGGATAGGCTCAGGCAGAGAGGTTATTGCTAACAGAAGTGCACCCATGGCAGGCACCAACCACAGACAAAAGGTGCAATGGAGAGCAAACAGTGCTCTCATTACTGGCAGATAGCAGGCCTTTTAAAACTAGTCTATTACTTCTCATGCACTAATCTCAATATAACCTTGTCATTTGGTGGGGCACATTGCTGGGGATTGAACTGAGTGCCTTTCGGGTTCTAGGCAAGCACTCTATAATCCCTCAATAATATCATCTTTATAAAAACCTTAGGAGACAGGATCTGTTATGATCTTCGGTTTATGGATGAAAACTATGGTAAAATGCTTATCCCAAATCAGAGTTCTGTGTTTTGGTTTGCTGCGGAGTCCAGAGTATTTAATCTTTGTGTATGTGGTGTGTGCACCTGTGTGTGCAAGTGTGACGTTCTACTCCATCACTCTCCGTCTTTCACTGAACCAAGAGTTAGGTTGGCAGCAGCAAGCCCCAGGGATCCCCTTTCCTCCATCTACCATAGTGCTGGGGTTACACAGCCATGCTTATCTCATATGTATGTGTGTGCATGTGTACATGTACCTGTGTATGTAGCTGGAGTTGTGGACACCATGTGGATGCTGAGACTCTGCTCTTAACCTGGAGCATCCCTTCCTCAGCCGCATGGTCATCTTTTCTGTGTGTGCTGGGGGTTCAAACTCAGGTCCTCATGACTGTGAAGTGTGTCCCTACTCAAAACTTTTACTCTTGGGTACAACCTAGATGCTGTGATTTTATACTTGTTATATTATGTGCTGAGATAATTTGAGAAATAATTTAAAAATACTCATGGCACATTCCTTTAACTCCATCACTTGGAAGGCAGAGGCAGGTGGATCTCTGAGTTAGAGGCCAGCCTGGTCTACAGAATGAGTTCCAGGACAGCCAAGACTACAGAGAGAAACCCCCGTATTAAAGTCCTCACACACCCAAAAAGGAAGAAAAGCAATTGTTACTGTCTCAAAGGACCCAGTTCCAATTTCCAGTACCCATGCCGTGGGCTCACATCATCTGTAACTCCAGTCCCAGGGGATCTGACACTCTCTTCTGATCAGGTGACCCCATGGTCCACAGACATATATGTAGGCAAAACACCTATATACTTTTTTTCCTTCAAGGCAGCGATTCTCTATGTAGCCCTGTCTGTCCTGGAACCCGCTCTATAGACCAGGCTGGCTTTGAACTCAAGATCCACCTGTCTCTGCTTCCTGAGTGCTGGGATTAAAGCTGCAACAAGTGCTTAAACTGTTAAGCCATCACTCCAGCCTTTCCCCATAACTCAAATTTATACTTTTTTTTTTGTTTTTGTTTTTGTTTTTCGAGACAGGGTTTCTCTGTATAGTCCTGGCTGTCCTGGAACTCACTCTGTAGACCAGGCTGGCCTCGAACTCAGAAATCTGCCTGTCTCTGCCTCCCAAGTGCTGGGATTAAAGGCGTGCGCCACCACTGCCTGGCTCAAATTTATACTTAATAAACGATCTCCAATTCCCCCTCCCCCTCAGTTCTGACAGCTAGCTTGCTTGCTTCTCTCCTTTCTTCCAGATAACCTCAGTAATGAAGTCACTCGTTCACTTTGTTTTTAGTGATCAGTTATTTCACTTAACACAGTGTCCTCAAAGTTCAGCCTTGTTATAACATGCTAGATTTTTCTCTTATTGAGACAGTCTTACTACGTAGCCCCAGCTAGTCTCAAACTCAAAACAGTCCTCCTGCCCCAGCCTCTTGCATTCTGAGCTTACAGGTATATGCCACCGAGCCTGGTTCCTTTTTTAAAAAAGTTGAATACTACTTCATTGTGTGCTTCTGGTGCTTGGCTTACCCATCTCTCCACTGGGCAGTCTTGGGTTGCTTCAGTATTTTTTGGCTGTGATGACTAATGCTGCTGTGAAACATGAGAGTGTGAGGAAGGTAAGCACTTTATGTCTGTGTTGTATGTTCATGGGGAAAGAGCCTCATTTTATCATCCTCACCGCCATCACTATTGAGATAGAGTCTAACTATGTAGTCTTGCCTGGCCTGAATTCACTTTGTAGAGCAGGCTGGTCTTGAACTCAGAGAGCCATCTGCCTCTGCTTCTGGAGTGCTGGGGTTAAAGGCGTGCACACCAGGTCATGCTGCCATACTATTTCCCCCACCCCTCAATTTTTGGAACAGAGTAATATGTGGCTCAAGCTGGCCTAGGACTCAATTTGTAGCCAGACATGACCCTGACCTCTCCTAATCTTCCTGTCTCTGCTTACCAAGTGCTGGGCACTTTAAGGAAACAAAAATTCTCAGGATTTGAGCTGGAAAAAGGGCTCAGGGGTTAAGAATGGATAATGCTCTTCCAGAGGATCTGACTTTTGTTCCCAGAACCTACAACAGGAGACTCGCAACAGCTTGTAACTAGAACTCCAGAGGTGCTGCACTCAGACACACATAAAAACATAATTAAAAATATACATAAATCTTAGCAGGGCGTAGTGGCACATACCTTTAATCCTAGCACTTTTAGGGAAGAGACAGGTGGATCTCTGAGTTTGAGGTTAGCCTAGTCTACATAGTGAATTCTAAGACAGCTAGAACTGCACAATGAGACCCTATCTATAAAAGAACCAAACCAAAACAAAAACATTAAAAAAAAAAAATCCAAAACATAATGAATAAATGAATGAACAAATGAGTGAATGAATAAAGAAACCTCTCAGGGCCTGGATGACTTCAGCTCATCACCTCCTCTAGACCTACATCCCTGAAATCTGCTTCAGAGCATCTTGGAGGGAGCCAGGTGTTATATTGACATTGTTAATAGCTCCACACTAAATTTCTGAAAGATGCAAGCCCATAATCTCATCTCCCCTTGCAGCAGCTCTGTGAGGTGGGGAAGAGCCTTCCGGTTTCAGAGGGGAAAACCTTAGATGAGAGGAGTCCAGAGACCCCTCTGGAAGATGTGTCCTCTAAGTCCTGGGGTATAAAATCTATGTCCTATATTTTTCTCCTCCCTACCCCCTTCACACCTTTCCTTCTCAACTGGAGATTGACTGAGTCCAGGGCTCTGCAAATAGTATAATGTTGAGCAATAAATACCCTCATCCCTGGCCGGTAGTGAGTTCCCACTAAGTAGGGGAAGGTGACCTTGAACGTCTGAATCCAGAGGTGTGCTCCACCATGCACAGGTTTCTCTAATGTTGGGGATCAAACTCGGGGCTTCCTGCATACTAGGCAAGCACTTGACCAATCGAGCCATACCCTGAGCTCTTATTCACTCAAGTACTTTTTTGGAGAGAGATTGCAAATGCCTTTTAGAAAAAGGTACCTTGGGCATTACAGTCATCTTCCTTCTCTTGCTTCATTTGATGGTTACAGACTCT